>NW_015177050.1:113108-118845 GCF_001447785.1 Gekko japonicus | reverse complement strand
AACCCCACGGAGCAGAGGGAAGCACCCCGCGGGTTCTTCCCCGAGGAGCCGGTGTTTGCCGAGAACTTTGGCAGGGGACCTAAGTGGCTCGCGGGCCGCCTCGTCAGGCCGACGGGCACCGTCATGTATGAGGTGTCCACAGAATGCGGCCAGATCCTCAGGAGGCACATCGACCAGCTCAGGCGGCGAATGCTTCCAGATCACGGGCAGGCAGAGGGACCAAGACAGCAGACAGAACCAGAGGAGGACTCCCCGGAGGCCCCGGATATCACCCCGCACGCACCAGAGAACTCACTCCGGAGCACCCAGCCCCCGTCTACAGAAGAGAGGCCCCCTGAGCCAGAACCTGCAGCCGCGGAAGCCCCGGCGCCACCTTTAACGCCCGCTCCGGAGGTCAGGCCTCCCGAGGCCCCAGCACAGGGACCCAGACGCTCAGCAAGGGTACGACAGCCCCCAGCGTACCTGAAAGACTATGTTTCTTAGGGCAAGGTCCGGACTATGGGGGGAGGGGTGTAGTGTCCGCTGACCGCCACCGGAGGTCAGCGCACATGCCCAAGCTTCAGGCTGAAACAACAATGGGGACTAGGATCCTAGTCCCTCCACTGGGGAACCAATGGGATCCGTGGCGGGAGATTTGAACCCACCAATGGTGACCAGGGGCGGTCCCCAGGTGTGTATATAGTTGGCCTGCCGGCCGTTGATCCGCATGTCTTGTTGTGTGCTAATAAAGCGTGCTATGCACCACGTCGTTGTCTGTCGTTCATCCATGCGGCTACCCACTACATAACAAACGTTCAAAATACGGGTGTTGAAATCTGTACCATCCAGAAATCACATGTGTGACTAGTTTTCACCTCTCATTCCCTAAAGGCTGAGCTACAGCAGCCATGCATGGTGGGGGTCGGGTGTAGCCCCCTCTTTCCACAGTGGGGGGGGCTGCTCGATGGAGGAACCCTCATCCCACACAGGCAGAGAATTTTGTTTGCTTTTGTCTCTGCGGAACACTAATTGCGTCCCCCTTTGGCTTTCGGTTTCTGTCTGAACGGGAACAGGCCTGTGTGGGGGAGAGGAAAGGCGTGGGGCTGCCGAGCAGAGCAGTGAAGTCATCTTTCGAGATAAAGGAAGGAACCATTTTGTGCACGCCAGCCTTGCCAAGATATTCAGACTTTAGGGCAAAATGGAGCTGTCCTCCTGGGCACTGGCAGCCATTTTGTGACTGGTATGCAGAACAGCGAGGAAGCAAAATAGCTGCCTGAAGCCACCCTCCGCCTGCCGTTGTCTAAAAACAGCCTGGATCTGGGTGAAGAATGTGACTTTGGGAACAGGGTTTTCATGCCTTAAAGAGGCTAGGGCTGCAGGAAGGGTTAGAACAGCCATGTTTCCTGCAGAAAAAGAAGCACCCGTCTTTCTTGCTGAGGGAATGTAGTGTCTCTAGCGTGGCAGGGAGTGGAACACTTGTGTATTCGGCACATGCTCAGAGGCACTCTTATGGTGATTTTTTTAAATAGGGCTTGTGCCTGGGAGGAAAATACACATTGAATATGCTCAAAAGTGTCCGACTCTAGTTGGAGGTCTCAAATCAACCAGAGTTTTTTCAGGAAGAGCCCAGGCTTGATTTCTTCTTGGCTTCTTTGGTATGGAAAGTATTAGCCTAACTGGCAAATGAGGAAAATAAGCCTTTGGGGGGGCCTAGGTCTATTTGAGGCTGTAACGATTCCTTGTTTTATATGTGTGTATGTCTCTTTAAAAGTGTGGTTGCATGGCTGTGTGATAGACTAGAGTGCTTGAAGAGACAAGTGTGGTGTGCTAGGTGGTTGACAGAGAGGGGGAGGGGTTTTGGAAGTGTTTCTGAGTGGATGAAAATGTATGTCTGTCAAGAGTGACAGTTACAGTTGAGACAGTTGATGAAGATAGTGGAACAGTTAGTTGGTGCTTTCTGAGGTCTGTGAGAGAAGCAAAGAAAAGTTCAGTTCTGTGTATGAAGGAAGTTAGAGAGAATAAGAAAAAGTAAATGAAAGCTTAATTGAAGACAAAATATAAGAAAGGCTGTATGTCCTGTTAAACTGGAGAGTAACAGTGAACTTATAAGACCTTGAGTTAAAGTTCCAAAGTTACCTGAAAAATCCCTGACAGAAAGGGAGCTGATCTTGTGTGAGACACTAAGCAATGGTTGAAAATATTCATATTACTGGTTACATTGTTATGCCCTTTTATTTATGAACTGTTTCAATAAATCTTCTTTTATTTAAGTCTGCCAGCTCTGAAAGAAATAATTCCTCAAGAAACACATAGTCCCTCATGAGACTTAAAAACTCGACCTACCTATCCAGTGATAGCTAAAAGAAAGTATAAAGGTTTGGAAAGCCTAAAATTTCCTGGTGGCAGCCTAACCTACCCAGCTGAACAAAATAAAAAGAACCCTTTTAAAGTGAAACCAGGCCTCCCCAGATAAGGGGTCCTCACAGAGGCACTTTAGAGACCGAAGGAGAACTGTATCTGTCTAGTGGCACCTTTAAGTCCAGCAAAGTTTAATTCAAGACATAGGTTTTAGGGTGCATGCACACTTCTTCAGATACCTGTCTAGAATCTGTCTAGAAACCATTAGGCTATTGTACTTCTAAATTAACTCTTATTTATATTTAAGTGAAAAGACCTCTTTTATTGAGAGTAAAGGATCCCCTTTTACCTCAGACACAGAGCCTCCCCCAAGTGCTGACCCTTCTGCCTTCCTACCAAAAGCACAACTCAGCCATCCTGTTCTTTGGGTTAAACTAAGAAATCTTGGGTAAGAGCCTTTGGTGGCAGCAATAAGTAGAAAATGTGGAGGAAGGCAAAGAGGCAGCAGAACAGATGCCATTTTAGAGCACTACAGAGAGGTGCCTTTGTGGGTGTTATATATACAAGGGGTCTCCGAAAGGGACAAAGATGTGACAGGTGTCGGCTTTAGCGGTGGGATATCAACTTGAGGGAATATTGACTCGAAGGGTTATTGTGGTGCCGAGAGAGTAATGAGAGAATTCAAAGAGGGTGGAATATACATCTGCGGGGGGGGGGGGGGATAATTTACAGATAATTGAGAAGAATGCAGAAATAAGAAAGAAAAGTGTACAGAGTTGGGAATCCCTCATGAGGGAGAATCTGTAGAGATGCAGGATAAGACACTGGGAACTGGTCAAGTAGGAACTGTGGCAAGCTCTGGGGCATTTTCTATATCCCTGGAGTATGTAGAGGTTTTGAAAGAGTAGAATCGATTAAGAGCTCTGGAATGAAAAGAGGAAAATTAAAATGGAAGCAAAGCAATTTAAACTTGAGGAAAACTGAAGTAGAAAAAATCAATTTTGAGAGGGATATGCTGAAATATGAGGATATGTGGCGGGGAAAAGAGCAAAAACTAGAGGAAGAGAGAATCCAAGTAGAGGGTTTAAACCCACCAAGCATAATGCCCATAGATTTTAATTTGTATGTGTTAGGTTAGGGAAAGATGTTCAGTTGTCTTGGCTACTTTTGAGAAAGCTGCCCCATATTGGAATATTCCTACCACACAGTTAATCAAATACCCACCCAACGCCATAAAGGGGCATCTCGCAGAAGCTGGTGAAAGTTCCCCCTCAGGCAAAGTGGTAAAATATGAAGATTTTACACTGGCAGTATAGGACAGGTTCAAGTTAGGGCCTGATCATTTGAGAAAGAGATTGATTCAGTCTGGGAAGTTGTAGGTAGCCTTTGAGGGCAAAACTGGGAGATCATTTTGGCAAATGGATTACCTCACCCAAAGGAGATACGGCTGAAAAAGTACGGGATCTGAAGATACTTGACAAATTCTAATGCGACCTTCCCTCCAGTATTGAATTTCTTGTCAAGGAAAAATTACCTCAGGATGTTGCCCAAGCAGCAGAGTGGGCAGACTAACAAAGTGACTGTTCTTTGGAGTCTTGCCACCATTAAGACCAACAAAGGTTTATTCAAGGTATGAGCTTCCGTGTTGACACTTTGTCAAATACATTAGAATGGCAGACAAGGTTCAAACTTATAGCCAGAGAATGAGCAGGAAGTGGCGGCTGTTAGGGAACGGAGCGCCAAGGGAATAAGAAACATTACAAGCGAGATTTCTGTGGAGAAGCTGTTTGGGGAGGAAAAAGTGCCGGATGCAGAAGCAGCAGAAAACGGAAGGAGGGTAGTGACGGAGCTCAATTTCTGCAGGAGCCAAAGTCTGACCCCAGCCTTAAATTAGCCTCTCCGAATTTCCACTGAGCAAACCAGAATTGTGAACCAGAAACCCACAGTTGTCTTTGAGCCAGCGTGGGAAGCAGAATCCAAAATAGGCCACTGAGATGGTGGTGTTCTGTTGTCAGACTCCGGTCTCTCGGGGAGATCCGACTTAGCAGGACACCTACTGGGTGACCCTGTGCCAGCCTTTCTCAGCCTCAGAGGGGTTTTGTGAGGATAAAGTGGGGGGGGGAGCTCTATGCATCCCTCTCAGTTCCTTGAAGGAAGGGCTGGCTAGATGGACTCACCCATTCCTTGGCCTGCGGCTTTTGCTGTTCAGGTGCCCCTGGCCTGGCCAGAAAGGCCTCCCCCATACCTGGATTGTAGGGCGTGGCCCTGGCTTCTCCCTCACCTGCTCTCCAAAAAGGCAGCTGCAGCAGCAGCAGCTTCCGGAGTCTCAGGCTTGGCTTATGTTGCAAGCCTCCAGTGGGATCTGGGCCAAGGATTCTGCTGAAAAAGCACCTGATCTTTGCATGGGGGCAGGGAGAGGCAGGGGGGGCTGGCACTGAATTCTTGCATCCTTCAGTCTGTGGGGAGGGGGCATTCTCCCCACCCCTTTGTTGGTTGTCGGGGGTGAGTGGGGGAGCTGGAGGTGCCTTGCAAGACAATTTCACACTCCCAAGTATGTTGTGCTCCTGGCTGGATTCGACAATAACTGCAGGGAGTTGTGTTTCCATCCTCTGAAAATGCAAGAAAAACCTCTGGGCTTTTCAGGCAGTGATAACAGAACCACCTGAGCTGGGGGGTGGATTTTGGAACACACACACACCCAGCAGCCAGCCCCCTATAATTCAGGGCCTAGATTAAACTCAACCACTGCGTTAGATAATCTGTGCACAATCACTCACTCAACTGTTCCACAGGACTAAGAAGCCCCTCCCTCCCCCCAGTCTTTGGCCTCAGCCCCAGAGCCTGGGGTTCAGAACGTGCCCTCCACTGCAGGGGTGGTGCTGGCCGGGGCGAAAAAGGTCAGAGGAGACAGGCCAAGATCACAGTCAATGCAAGGGGCACTCCGCACGGATTCCTGCTCCTAGCCCCGTGGGGTGGGGGTCCTGCCGCCCTCCGGCACCCGCCCGCTACACACCACACAAGCGGAGGGGACGGAGTTCAAATCCCACCTTCGTCGCCAGTGAAAAGTACTGAGACTTACTAGTGATTTCAGCTCTCATACTTTATTTCAGCTCAGAACAAGACGAGAGTACCCAGCTCATATGTACACAAACCCCACTCCCCAAACACACCCACACACAAGTGGTTGGCTATTTACAGTGGCTGAGAGTTCCATAGGCTCTCGGCCAGGAGCCTACCTGGCCTAGGATCCGCTTGTCCCATTATTACTGAGAGCCAGTCGCCTGACCGTGTAGCCAAATGGCTGGCGCAAGCCGTCTGATATGGATACATTACACTTCCGCTTCCCCTTCCTCCCCTCCAGCAACAACCTTTGCACGGCCGCCTCCTACAGCCCCCCCCC
>NW_015177050.1:112699-113046 GCF_001447785.1 Gekko japonicus | reverse complement strand
AAAGCCGCCGCCGGGGCAAGCTTCCTCTTCCCCTTTCCCCAGCCGAGCTCCCGCTGCCGGCGAGCGGTCTGCCCGGCGACTCCTGACACAATCGGAGCGCTCCTTTCCGATTGGAGGGAAATTCCCCCCTCGGCCAATCCCGGCCCTCGCCCGCGTCCTTCCCCGCCTAGCTCGGCCGAAAGTGCGTCGCGAGCTCGGCGGGCGCAGAAGTCGGTTTCTGACTGCGGGAAAAGATGGGTCTGCCCCCGGGGGGGCTCGTGCTTCTGGGGGGCGTCGCCCTCCTGCTGGTGGTGGGGTGCTCCGGTGAGTCCCTCATTCCGGGGTCCAAAGCGCTCGGGGAGGGGGGG
>NW_015177050.1:104259-112482 GCF_001447785.1 Gekko japonicus | reverse complement strand
AAGGATTTTGTTTAGGAGGAAAACGACCCGGGGGTGGGGTGGGGTGGGGTGGGGTGGGGTCAGATCAAAATACAGATCAATCTTTTCTCCCTGTCTGGAAATACCAAAACTCTCGGAGGCAGCCTGCCCGGGGAAGCGGTTGGGAGGTCATAGGAGCCAGTCCCAGGGACAGCGCCCTTTAGCCAGGGCCTGCCCGACCTGTGGAACTCCCTGCCACGAGAAGCGGTCATGGTGCCCCCTGGCTTCGGGGGATTGAAAAGAGGATCGGATCGCATTGAAGGGGTGGATGAGGCTCCGTGGCTGGCTGGTAGCCGGGCTCGCTGCGTGGGCCTCCTTGGAAGGCCTCTGACTGAAGCATGCTGGGGAGCAGCCGGAAAAGGGGGAGGGTTAGACTGTTTGGGGGGGGCCTTCCCTGTGTCATCTGAGTGTTGGGAAGGGGATTCTGGATTAGGCCGCCTAATGGTCAGATCCTGCTGGGCAATCCTTGTTTTCTTGTGCAAGGTTCGGGGAGGGGGCTAGTTTTGGGGATCTACTAAAAGGAAGGACAGGATTGCCCATTGGAAACAATGGCTCCCATTGTTTCCAATGGGTCTTCCACCGTCTCCCATTGTTTCCAATGGGCAATCCTGTCCTTCCTTTTAGTAGATCCCCTAGTTTTGGCTTCCAGAATGGCTTTCTGGGTCAGAACCAGTGTTCCCTCTAAGCTGAGTTAGTGTGAGCTAGTTCAGTGTTTTTTTAGCCTCCAGCTCACACATTTTTATCTTAGCTCAGGAGGGATGGCTCCAGAGCAAACTAATTTATGCAGCAGCCAAATTACTTGCTCACAACTTTATTGCCAGTAGCTCACAAAGTAGAATTTTTGCTCACAGGACTTCACAGCTTAGAGGGAACATTGGTCAGAACCTACTGGGAGGTGCCAGTTCTGCTTTTCAGCCGGCTGGAGGGGTCTTTCCACCCCCTTGGAACACCCACCCACCTCTGGGTGGGTTTTATTTAGCTGCTAAGGCTTGTCTGTGCCACACTTCCCCTCATGGAGGGGCTCAGAATGGCTTGGGGTCGTTGTCCCCCCCCCCACGCAAAGGTGGAGAAGACCCCCACCCACCCGGAAGGTTGAGTTTGGGCCGTGCAGGGACATCGTTCAAGGTGGTCTCTTTGGGCTGAGCGACCAATGGCACTTGAAGACAGAAAAATCCCTGGAGTTGCCCCCGTGCATGAGGGTCTGAGATGTCTGTCCGGGCCTCAGATACACACATATGAGAAGCACATTCACGACCACAGTCCTTGTTGGCTTCCTGACTTAGCTAACATAACCCCTGTGGGTGGGTGAGAAAACCCTTGTCTCCATTCAGACTGAGAAGAATAGAATGAACCATTCATTGTGTTCCCTCAGTCGAAGGGCTTCTCACACCCGGTTCTGAGTGTGTTGGACTCGGACCAGGGAGATCCAGTTTCCAAGCCCCTGCTCTGTCCTGAATCACAAGGGGTGGTCTTTGGCCAGTCACTCTCGCTTTGCTCAGCCTACCACAAAGGGTTGTTGTGAGGGGGGAAAGCAAGAGAACCACAAATAGGGAATTATCCCCAGTTTTGTTTCTTTAGAGTATTTCTGTGCCGCCTCTTTGGAGTCCTGCTGTTGTCCTTGTGAATGATCACACAGACCTCTTGAGGCGGGTTCTAATGTGCAGAAGCGTCTGCTGCAGGAACAGTGCAGTCGTCTGAGCAGGTTTCCTCGGAAGAAAGCCCCCTTGAGCTCCACGAGGCTCACTCCCTCAAAAGGGTGCTTAGGATTTCAGACTAAATTTGTTCCCCTTTTGTGTTTTTAAGAATCTGTTCACATTCCTGTCTGTTGTGGCATCCAGACTTTTCCAACGGGAGGTCAGGCTGCGGTGGGGGGAGCAGAGGGAGTTCTTGAAGGGCTGTGGGGTGGAGAAAATGCTCCTGCATTCCCTCCTGTTGGGTCCTGCATAGGCATGAACTTTGGGGGTGCTGAGGGGCTCAAGCACTCCCCTGATTTGGCTGGAAGGTGCTGAGCCTCCCCTGGCCGATCAGTGCCAGGCAATATTGTCAAATTCAGATGAGTGACTCAGTCAAATGGGTGGCAGCTGAAGCACAGGACTCCTGTAAATGGACGTCCAGGAAAAGTTTAGAAATGTTCCCCCGTAGGCTTTTCTGTGTTGCATTTTCCAGTGTCGAATTTGTGGCCATTAGTTTGTCCTATGCAGATCTTAAAAGTGACTATTCTAAAAGTAAATTTCAAAAACAGGACACAGCCGGTCACTGAGATATACTACTATAACTACTGGCCAACTCCCACCTTTTCCTAGGTTTGGCCCAGCCCAGGGGCATTTTTAGGCCCTTTAAAATTTCTGGGGAGCCCCTCCCTAAAACCCCTAAGGTCCTGCCTCCATAGATAGTGGCAGTGGAGGCCCCTCCGTGTGATGTCATCCCCCCCCCCGTTCTTTTAAGGACCGAGGCATAGCAACGCCTTTAGCCCAGGCCTAGCACCCCCCCCTCCCCAGGAAATTGGAAAGTCTGCACCCTTAAGTCCTGGAACAACTTCTGTGGCTTTCGAGGTCCTGGCCACAGAGAAGCTGCTTAAAACATTTTATTCAGACCAGCCCATGAAACACAACAGGCAAGATTTCAAGCTCACCAGAGGTATTCGTCAGTTTGGACATTAAAAACAATTGGGGGGGGTAAGGGAGATGCTTCAGGCCATGATCTTGTGTGTTCTTGGCCAACACCCTGTGTAGGACGGGTGCTTTGCAAGGCTTCAGAGGGTGTGGACGGTGTCTACTTTAGGGTGAGAGGAGAAAGATGCATGATGCAAAGAGCAGAGGCCGTGCCATTGGAAACATCATGAAAAATGAAATGAAAGGTGTTCACAGGCTTTTGTTGTGGGCCACTGTGACTTCCTGTGTCTTTTGGGCAAGGAGAGGAGCTTATTTTCTGAAGGGGATTGGTGTCAGAAGTGGTTTCCGGCTTCTTTCTGTTTGTAGTTGATTTTGCTCAAAATGGCTGCAGATCTGGTGAGAGAGACCACAGAGGAGCTGCAAAGCCACAAACTATTGAGAGCTGAGGTATATAGAACTCAGTCAGCTTTTGTGTCCTTTGAAGAAACAACCTCACATTCACACGTTCTTCTAAAAATTGCTTTTGATTTAAAAAAAAATATGGGACGGGGGGGGTGTCAGTGACTTGGCTCGCTTCAGAACCACTCTGAAGCCTGCTTCCCCCAGCTATACAAGAAAAGATCCATTAATCAGAAGGGAAGAAAAAGCGAGAGAGAGAAAGATTCTTCTGAAGGGGACAGCCGACCTGGGAAGTCTCTTCAAGGCTTTAAATCAGATTGTCCGGTCACTGCAACTGTGTCTGAAGTAGACTCTTTGAGGAAATTTATTTATTTTCTCTGCGATTCAGGAGAAGTTTCTTTAAATGCAGTGGCTTGAAATTAGGGAGGTGGGGTGAGACGGAGAGCAAAGAGGGACTAAAAGTACCCTGAATTGTTTGCAGACTTTCCACATTGCATCTCCCGTGAAACGGAGCAACGTGTATTTCACCTAGCCAATGTTCATGGTTGTGTTTTGGTTTTCCTTTTTTGAACTCTCTCTCTTTTTATCTATACTTAAAGCAGTGAAAGATGCTTGAATTTCCTATTAACACAACTTTAACATTCTTTCATTTCCAGCAAAAGGTGTAAAATGTGAGGAACCAGTCTGTGGATTGTTGCTGGAACTTGCTTTTTCTGCTGCCTGCTTGCACTTCCTGGGAATGGAGGCAGGCTGATTCACACTACAGACTGAAACTGGTTTCGTCTGTCTTCCCAGGAACCATAAAAGTTTTTTTGAGAGGCCAGTTGTGCGGGCGAGGTGGGATCTCTCGAACAGAGAATCTGCACCCCACAGAGAAGCCAGCTGAAATAACACAAGGCTGATCTGCATTAACAGGGCTCATAAGGATACGCTCATAAGGACACACCCATGGCTCATAAGGACACACCCATGGAAATGCTGATTGCCACTTCGGGGTCAGGAAGCAAATTTTCTCCAGGCCAGTTTGGCCAGGGATCCCAAAGGGATTTTTTTGGTCATCTTCTGGGCATGGAACAGCGGTCACTGCGAGCGTGTGTGGGGGAGGTATTTGTGAATTTCCTGCATTTTGCAGGGGATTGGACTAGATGACCCTGGAGGTACCTTCGAACTCTATGATTCTATGAATAGAAACTTGGTGGGGACGGGAGAGCATTTGTACCAACAAAACATAGCATAATTGTACCCATTTAACTCCATTGAAGTCAGCAGGTTCAGAAGAATGCTCCTCTGCTTCAGCGTTGCCCTATTAGCCACAAGGTATAGATAGGGGCTCTGGGGCAAGGGATGCTCTGTCTTCTTGGTGCTTGGGGGGGGGGGTCAACAGTGGGAGGGCTTCTAATGTCCTGGGCCCACTGGTGGACCTCCTGATGGCACTTGGTATTTCTGGCCACTGTGTGATACAGAGTGTTGGAGTGGATGGGCCTTTAGCCTGATCCAACATTGGCGTCTCTTATGTTTTTAACCATCTGAATTCGCACTATGCAAGCATTTTTGAGCTCCACTATGGCTACTTGTGCACAAGCTTGAAAAACACCTTCCGGTGTGTTTTGTGGAATGAATTGGTGTCTGTATTGCTGGCTCCTAGGATAAGGGGACGGCTCTGAGCCTGAGCCACCCACACTGGTCAAGGACCTAGAAGCCTCCTGTGCTCTCTAGAGAGACCAAGGGTGTGGAAAGCCCACTTTTGTCCATTAAGGGTGGGAATTTGGGGCGCTTCGCAAGCTGCGACTGGCAAGCAAGGGGGAAGGCAGCAAACGGGAGAACCCCAGAACCTATTTCCAAAGGCCCAGAAGTGAAGAAAGAAGGGGGCATGCAAACAGAAGGCAAGCGGTGAAGGGACTCCCTTTTGGGATGGAGAGCCAAGGCCTCAGCCCTGCCTTGCTAGGCCCCATTGAGCCTCCCTTTCTTTGGGCTGCGTGTCTCTTGGCCAGGCTGCAAAAGAAGCTTCCGGCGCCTCAGAGCAAGAGGCAGTTGACTGTGGGGGAGGGGCAGGAGCCAGCCAATGCAGAGATTCCCCCAAACCAGGGATTGGCCAAGGCCTGTGGCACTCCTGCCCTTTCATCCTTTCTCCTTCAGCCCCCCCCCCCCAACATGGTGCCTATTAAGAAAGTGGGTGGGGCTTTTGTCCAGCAAGGCTTCGGATTGTCCGTTGGAGACTTGATTGGCTGCACAGAGTTTTTAAAAAACATTGCTTTGGCAGCAGCTGCCACCACAGCCCAAGGATCTTCCCTGTGGGACTGAAGGGAAGCTGCGGCAGCCATCTTGTGACTGGCTCTGCCTCATGCAGCAGCCATTTTGTGGCTGTGTCAGAATTCCTGAAGTGCCCTCAGGCTGAACAAGTTTGGGGGACCCCCGTCCTACTTAATTACGAAATAGTGGTAATTTATGTGTGTGATATTTTCCCTTTTATTTTCCTGACCTGGACAGTTGAGTGCGTGGCGGCTACAAGCATAGACGGCTTCAAAAGGGAATTAGATAAGCATATGGAGCAGAGGTCCATCAGTAGCTATGAGCCACAAGGTATAGATAGGGGCTCTGGGGCAAGTGATGATATGTCTGCTTGGTGCTGGGCGGGGTCCACAGTGGGAGGGCTTCTAGTGTCCTGGCCCCACTGGTGGACCTCCTGATGGCACCTGGTGTTTCTGGCCACTGTGTGACACAGAGTGTTGGACTGGATGGGCCTTTGGCCTGATCCAACATTGGCATCTCTTATGTTCTTATGTCCAGCTCAGGAGGGGATTTTTATGAGGGGGAAAGGCTTTTCCATACTGATTGTCATGTTGCCTTTCAAGACGTATTTTTGCTTGCGTGGGTCCCTGTCTGGTTCTCCCTGCATTTGCTCACACTTGTAGTCTGCCTCTAGGCCCTTACAGAGGCGGACTATAAATAAGAATGATAGTAGTAATATTGAGGGTTACCTTTTAGGCCCCTCAGATATGCCCCCTCCCTGCTTATGGGGGCCCTCTCTGCGCATGGCCAGACACTTAATTCTGCCTGGACGTCCTGTTAAGGGAATTTCCCGATTCTAATGACATTAAACCCCCCCCCCCCCTTTGAGATCTTTCTGGGAGAGGTTAAAAAATCACGTCAGGGCTCATGTGTGAGTGAAGCAGGTTGTTTTTATTTGAGAATGAATCCCGATGCCACCATTTTAGGGCTTTGGGCAGTTCCTGGAGGTTTGAGGGGGTGGAGCTGGGGGAGGAGCTCAGGGGGTGGTATAAGACTGTAGACCCCGCCCTCCCCAGGAGCCATTTTCTCCAGGGGAATGGATATCTCTGAAGTCTGGAGAGGAGTGTTGCTTCTGGGAGATGTCCGGGTCCCGCCTGGAAACTGATGACCCTCGGCTGCAGGTCTTCCTCTGTCTTTGTTGTTCCCTCCACTTCTCTTTTCCTCTCCTGTCTCTCCTCTGGAGCTCAAATCCCCTCTCCCCCTTCCTCAGGGTCCTTCGGCCCCCTTTTTGTTTCCCTCTCCTCTTTCATCTCCCCACCACCACCACTTGCCCTGGGACTCTGAACAGGGGTGGGCGGGTGGGGGGTCAGGGGGGTGCCCTTCCTCACTGGCAGCCCCCTTAACTCTGCCCCCCCCATTTCTCTTTGTCTCTCCCCCCCTCCAGGCGCCTCCTCCTCCTCCCGCCACTCCCTGCGCTACTTCCACACGGGGCTGTCTGAGCCCGGCCAGGGGCTGCCCCAGTTGATCATTGTGGGCTACGTGGACGACCAGCCCTTTGTGAAGTATGACAGCGATGGCAGGAAGATGCTCCCTCAAGCCCCCTGGATGGAAGAATTTGGGAAGGAGGACCCCCAGTACTGGGAAGGGCAGAGCCAGCGAGCGCAGCGGGCAGAGCCTGCCTTCAGAGCTAGCTTGGAGACTGCGAGGCAACGCTACAACCAGAGCCGGGGAGGTGAGTGGCAGCGGGGAGGGGCCGGCCGGAGCATCTCCCTTCCCCTCCCCTGTCCCTCCCCAGGGCTGGAGGAAGGGGGAGGAGCTCCCCCCTCCCCTTTGCGCTTCACAGAATTCAGGATCCCCCTCCACACACTGGATGCCAGTTAGAGCAGATATGGGGGGTAGGGGAGTGGTGCAAATGTGCCTCCCCTTTGCCCCAGAGGGGGAGGACAAAAGGCACATTGGCTGTCCTGGTGGGCACCACTGGGTGGGGTGGGAGGTCCCCCCCACAGGAGAGAAGAGAATCTAAAAAAACACAGTTCCCATATCCTGCAGTTTGGAGGCTGTTTTCTGGAGGGGGGGCTGTGGAAACCCCACAACTAGAGAAAGGGGGGGTGAAAGGAAGGGGGTGGGGCAGTCCCCTCCCCCATTTCTCCTGTAGGCACTGTGAAAAGTACTGGGTTCTATGCATGGAGAGGCAGACTACGGCATGCTGAACAAATCACGTTTATTGTAGCACACGCAAAAGACACCCAACGGCCCAGCAAGGGCAGACTATATACAGCCATCCCAGCCACACCGACAGTCCTATTGGGGGGTTTCAATCTCCTGCCAAGGGTCCTACTGGAGGACTAAAGGTGGCCTAGGATCCTTGGCCCCTATTGTGTTAGGAACCAAGCTGGGGACTGGTGGCGGTCCGTGGACACAACACCCTGTGTGGGGGCTGCTGCCTGATAGAAGAAAGGAGGACTTTGTGTGTGGGGGGCAGTGTTCCCTCTAAGCTGAGTTATTGTGAGCTGGCTCACAGTTTTTTAGCCTCTGGCTCACACGTTTTTGTCTCAGCTCAGGAAAGATGACTCCAGAGCAAACTAACTTATGCAGTAGCCAAATGGCTCGCTCACAACTTTAATGCCAGTCGCTCACAAAGTAGAATTTTCGCTCACAAGACTCCACAGCTTAGAGGGAACATTGGTGGGGAGGGGGCTGCTTCTTCCTAGAGAGGAGCTCCTTTTTTTACTTCAGAAATTCAGGGGCCCCCCTTTAAGGTAACAGCCCCACCCCGTATCCCCAGGGGCAGAAGAGGGGCCTGCACCAACACTACTTTGGCAGATGGAATCAAAGGTAAACACACACACACCTTTGTTAACAGCCCCCACCATGGGAGGAAGGGCTGGTGACGCCACCCGGTTCCAGACAGGATAAAGGCAAATTCTGTAGGGGAAACAGATCCAGTAGGCAGCAGTCCCCCCCC
>NW_015177050.1:100416-104203 GCF_001447785.1 Gekko japonicus | reverse complement strand
CCTAGCGACTCTGCGCATTTTTTAAGCGTAAGTACAAATGAAGCCACACCTTGTGCTGAATCCAACCATTAGTCCATCCGGGTCGGTACTGTCTATTCATACTGGCAGCCGCTCTCCAGGGTTTCAAGCAGAGGTCTTTCCCATCACTTCCTACCTGATCCTTTACCCCCCCCCAGCCATTTCCTTCTTCCAGGCATCCACCAGTCCCACCCCACTCAGCCTATGTCCTCCAACAAAACCCCAGGGCACTCATGAGAGACCCCCCCCAACCTCTCTGCAGGGCTGTTGCTCTGAAGGGGGTCTGCACTAGGAACACCGTGAGCCCCCTTCTCTTTGGTCCCCCCCCCCCTTTTTTAAAGAAAGGGCAACCTTTATGATGCTTCCCTCCCCCAACGACAGGGCTTTGTTCCCTCCGGAGGGCTTCACTGTACAGATAATCTTCCTCCCTCCATCTCCCTCCTTGCAAGACCCAGCTTTGGGTGACACTCTTCTGCTGAAAATGCAAGCGCAGCCCGTGCAGTTGCGAAGCACAGACCCTCAAAGGGCTTTTCATATCTGTGGCTGGAAGAGCTCAGAGGGTTGTTGGGGGGCTCTGTGACCCCAGTGGTGGATTCCCTCCCAGTCTCTGGGCTGCAGGCGTCCTGCCCTTACATCACCTCACAGAGAGTGTTCTTTCATTTGAAGCAGACTTTGGCCCAAAAACACCCACAGGGACTTCCTAGTCTCCTTCCTAGTCCTCCAGGAGGGAATAAGGAGAGACTGCTGCTTATGGGAAAGATCCCCCTGCCCCACACCCCCACACTTGGGAGGGGAGGTGCAAGAGGGGAGCCTGCTGGCCGCGACTCTGGCCTGACTGAGACTCTGGCCTGGCTGAGGGGAGGGCAGCCTGGCTGCCTCCGTGAGTGGTGGCAGTGAGCCCCCCTCCCACCCTGAGCTGTGAGGAGCCCCCCTCCCTGGGCTGGCAGCAGAGCCCAGGCAGAGACGGCAGAAGGAGGGCCCTGCGAGCCACTGCAACAGAGCTCCAACAGGGGTGGATGGCAACTGGCAGGCAGGGGAAGAAGGGGGGGCAGTGTGGTGCTCCGGAGGCCCCTGTGGAGGAGGGTTCCTATCCCCCCCCCCACGCGGGGAAGGGCTCTTGCCAGAGGAACGGCACAGACTCCCAAAGGAAACAGAGAAGAGTCAGGGCGAACAAAATGGGGTGAAGTCCAAGAGGCTGTGCTTGGAAGGGCCCCCCCGGAGAGAACCAGGCAGGCGGGCCCCAGAAGGCACTTTCACCTTGAGCAGAAGGGTGCTTGGCTGGTGCCCCGTCCCTCGGGGGGGGGGGGGGGGACAGAGGCACAGAGACCACTTATTTTGGACCATCTCCTTCCCTCTCAGAGGGTTAAAAACCAGATACCTGTAACATCTTCCAGTATCTCAAAAGAGCCTGCCAAAAAGAATGCCAGTTCTGTATTGGTTGGTTCACTTTTGGTTTCTCTTGTTCTCCTCGCCTCCCTTTTATCCGCACAACAACCCTGTGAGGTAGGCTAAACCAAGAGTGTGTGGCTGGCCCAAGGTCACCCAGCAAGCTTCCACGGGGAGAGTGGGGGGCTCGAACCTGGGTTCCCCAGATCCTGTTAATTCACTCTGGCCGCTACACCATCTCCCCCCCCCCCCAAGACTTCCATGGCTGTGCTGCATCAGACGTTCTCCTTGTTCAGAATTGCCAAGTCACCTCAGCCTCTGGGCCTTCCTGCTTTCTCAGCACATAAGGAGGAAATGACTGTTGTCTCAGGGGGTGGGATTCAAGGAAGGGAACACCCCCTCCGTGACACAATGGTGCCTGCCCCACAGTTCTCAGGTGGTCTCTCTTATGTGAGGGACATTGTTTTCTGCAACCTGGAAGCAAGTTTGGGCTTTCTGGAACCCTCTTCAGGACAAGTGCTGGAACATGTCCGCTTCCTGCCTCTGGCTCTGTTCTCTGGGCAGCTGGATTTGAACCCAGTAGCCCCTCAGAGACTGACCAGATTTTGGGGGAATGGGTTTTCCAAAGTCAAAGCTCTCTTTTTCAGCTCTCTTGAGCGTTTGCTCTCAAAAACAAGAATGTTAGTGACATTTGGACCTTCCTCAATTGGAGAGTTTCTGTCTGAGGAAATCTCCTTCCTTGGTGGCATCAACTGGCCACACACCCCACTTAGGAGACTAGTCAACTGCAAGTCCCTAATGGCATTTCCAGCACAGAAGGATCTACAAGAATAATTTTATTCCTCAGTTATTAAAATATCCCCCTCCTTTTCCTCATGCCTCAAGGCAGCTTGCAAATCACAACTGAAAATGTGGCTTTTGTGGCATCTCCTGAACATTTCTACAAATGGAACGCCCCTCACCCCCTCTGGGAGCCCCTTTCGCTGTGTGTGTGTGGGGGGGCTATAATGGAGAAGCCCCATGCTGTGGTTGATGCCAGGCAGGTGTTATGTAGTGGGTAGCCGCATGGATGGACGACAGACAACGACGTGGTGCATGGCACGCTTTATTAGGCACACAACAAGACATGCGGCCTAACGGCCGGCAGGCCAACTATATACACACCTGGGGACACACCCCTGGTCACCATTGGAGGGTTTGAATGTTTGAATCTCCCGCCATGGCTCCCATTGGTTCCCCCGTGGAGGGACTAGGATCCTAGTCCCCATTGTTGTCCAGGACTGAAGCTAGGGCATGGATGCTGACCTCCAGTGGCGGTCAGCGGACACAACACCCCTCCCCCCATAGTCCGGAACCTTCCCCTATGAAACATAGTCTTTAAGGTACGCTGGGGGCTGTCGTACCCTTGCGGATCGTCTGGGGCCCTGCGCAGGAGCCTCTGAGGTTCTGACCTCCGGAGCGGAAGTCGGAAGTGGCGCTGGGGCTTCTGCGGCTGCTGGTTCGGGCTCTGGTGAGCCCTCCTCTGCCGCCGGGGGCTGGCTGCTCTGGAGTGACTCCTCTGGGGCCGGCGTGGTTGGTTCCGAGGCCTCGTAAGCGTCCTCCTCTAACTCTGCTCGCTGCCTCGGTACCTCTGCCGTCTCGCGATCGGGGAGCAAACGCCGCCGAAGCTGGTCGATGTGCCGCCGGAGGACCTGACCACATTCCGTGGACACCTCGTACATGACGGTGCCCGTTGCCCGGATGATGCGGCCGTTGGATGCCGGGTGGAAGGGTGCCGTCCTGATATGCTGGATCAGGTTGCCGCTGAGGAATTGCTGGAACTTCTCGGAGGTAAATGCCGACCCGTTGTCCGAGACGATGGTGTCCGGCAGACCGTGGGTGGCGAAGATTCTCCGGAGGGCGCGGATGGTCGCCTTGGTGGATGTCACAGAGACGGGGCGGATCTCCAGCCATTTGGTGTAGGAATCCACCGTTACTAAGAACAACAGTCCATGAAATGGTCCGGCAAAGTCAATGTGGAGCCGTGACCATGGTGTGCGGGTGGATTCCCACGAGGAGGGTGGCGCCCCTGGCGGGCTGGGACGCTCGGCCTGGCAGGTCTGGCACCGCTTCACCCAAGCCTCTACCTCTGCATCGATGCCGGGCCACCAGACGTAGCTCCTGGCCAGTCCTTTCATCCGTACTATGCCCGGATGTGCCTCGTGAAGGGCCCGTAGGACCCCTTGGCGTAGAGCGCTGGGGACCACGACCCGGTCTCCCCATAATAGACAGCCCTTGTGAGCCGACAGTTCATCACGGTGGACCTTGAAGGGAGCGAACTCCGGCCCATCCACCCCCGTAGGCCATCCCCTCACCACCCAGTTCAGCACCCGAGATATGACGG
>NW_015177050.1:93029-98862 GCF_001447785.1 Gekko japonicus | reverse complement strand
TCGGAAGGTTTTGTACTGGACCCGGAACGTCCCGACCCCCTTTATAGGCACCATGTTCCGCTGGAAATACATAAGCGTCACCTGGGCTGGCCTTAGTCGGGGTCCCCCCTTAGGGCACAAGCGCTTGAGCGTTGCCGCGGAAATAATAGAAGCGGCGGAGCCCGAATCCACCTCCATCACACAAGGGGACCCCTCTATTTTAACGGTGGCCATAAACTTAGGGGCGGGGGATTTCCCGGGGAGTCTCAGTACCTTCTCCGTTGCGTGTGTGAGGAGGTAGATGTCCTCGGCACTGGCGTCATCCTCGAAGTGGGCCTCTGCTCTCTGGCGGTTTGGCTGGGGTCGTCCCACTGGCTTGGCCCGGCAGACTTTTGCGATGTGGCCCACGCGGCCACAGCTGCGGCAGACCACGTTTCGGAACCTGCAGGTCCTCCGGTCATGCGCGTCTCCGCAGCTGGCACAAGACGCGCTGTGACGCTGGCGGTCGGTGCTAGGGGTCGCCGCTGGTGTGCGCTGGGGTGCTTGGGAGCGCTGCCGGGCCCCTCCATAGGCCCGGTGGACGTCTTGCTCCTCTGGGCCAACGGGCTCTACCTGAAGAGCTGCGGCCGGGGTGGCGTGCGATCGTTCCCATGCAACTGAGGCGGCGAGGGCCTCTGCTAGGGTGACTTTCTCCTCTCCGTCAGCTTCCATTGGAGCTTTGTCTCGCGCAGGCCCACGACGAAGTGGTCGCGGAGGGCATCATCTAGGTGTGTTCCGAAATTGCAGTCCGCTGAGAGTTGTCGCAGCTCCGCGAGGAACTCCGAGGCGGTCTCTCTGGCCAGTTGGTTGCGGGTATAAAACGTTACCCGGCAGGCCAACTCAGAGGGCTTGGGTGCGAAGTGTTGCTGCACCTCCTTGACGATCTGCTCGAACGTGCAATCGCCAAGGTCTGTGGGGGAAAGTAGTCTTCTAGCCAGGGACACCACGGCGGTGCCGCAGGAGGCCAGGAGGAATCCCCGCTTCTTGCCTTCGTCGGTGATGTCAAAAAATTCCAGCGCGGACCTGGCGCCTTGAACCCAGGAGGACCAGTCCTGCGGGTGGGCTATGTCGAAGGGCGCAAGCAGCCCTAGCCTCGGAGCGGTAGCCATTGTGCGCATCGGTGGGGGTGCAAGAGGAGCGGTCTCGTTGTCCGATGCGCTCATCGGATCGGCTGCTTCGCGTCCTCCTGGTCCCTCGCGACGGCCCGGCTCAGATGCGGCTACATCCCATCCTCATCGCCACTGTTATGTAGTGGGTAGCCGCATGGATGGACGACAGACAACGACATGGTGCATGGCACACTTTATTAGGCACACAACAAGACATGCGGCCAAACGGCCGGCAGGCCAACTATATACACACCTGGGGACACACCCCTGGTCACCATTGGAGGGTTTGAATGTTTGAATCTCCCGCCATGGCTCCCATTGGTTCCCCCGTGGAGGGACTAGGATCCTAGTCCCCATTGTTGTCCAGGACTGAAGCTAGGGCATGGATGCTGACCTCCAGTGGCGGTCAGCGGACACAACAGCAGGCAACATTTAGTGGTGGAGCAGCCAGCAGGTCGCAGGCTGAGGAGCATAATCGGTGCAAGGGGGTATTTGGGAGGAGACTTCTTTAGATACGTGGGCCACGAAAAGCTTGAAGGGTCATAAACCAACTCGGAAGCAAACTAGCAGCCAATGCAGCTCTTCTAAAAAAGGCCAGATATTTTTCTCCCTGTCTGGCTCCTGACAATAACTGCCTTGCCCCCTTCTGGATCAGCTGCAGTTGTTGGCTTCAAGGGCAGCCCAACAGAGAACGTATTATGGTAGCCCAGCTGGGTGGAATAAAAAATCCTTCATGACTAACACAACCTCCGCCACTAGGTGGCAGCGCAGGATCACTTTTCATATATGGGACCTTCACCGTTCATACTGAACACCTTGAAAATACACTCTATGAATCATATTGATTTCATGTTGGCCACTAGCACAACCACACATTACATGTTTTTCTTCAAAAATTACAACAACTGGCATTTATTTGTGAACAGTTCCTCTGTTTAAAAGTCCAACAGAAAGCATTGTAAATTCATCTTTAAAATATCTGTTTATTAGCTAATGGGCAAAACCAATCTTGACATTTTAGCCAGAACCACAAACATTTCGGTTTGGGGACATGGCCGATGTTGACTGTCTTCACAGAATACACCCCCCACCCACCCCCGGAAAGCCTTGGACTGAACTAGTGAAACCCATTAAGTATAAATCCATGTTTGTTCAAAGATGGAGCCCTCCCCCCACCCATCCAGGGGAAAGTGACCTGAATTAAAACACTGTTTCTAGTCATCCCGGTGCTGGGCAAAAGCATCCTACTCCGAAGTAAGTTTCTGCACACAAATGCCAAAGAATTTTTAGCTATCTGATCTCCCCCTGGCCAAGCAAGGGAAATCTGACAGACTCACCCACTCAGACGCTCCCTCCCAACTTTTGAGGAAGCCGGAGGGGGAGGGGGCCAGGCAGGAGGAAGAGGGGCATGCCCTGGAGGAAGATTTCGCCACAGGCAGCTGCTCTCCTCTCCTGGCTTGTCTGAGCCCCCAGCATCTTGGCAGGGCTGAGTGCGGGGGGCCGAGGGGGGGGGGGGGGGGAGACGACGACTCTGGGTGGGCCCCTGGACTCCCCTGCTGCAGTGAGCAAGGGGGGGTATCGCCTTCGGCTGGTGGGGCTTGCCAGCGCTTCAGGTGTGTCCTCATCCCCTTCTCTGGCAGTTCACTCTCAGACCCCCCCCCCCTCCCCTCTATTGCATAAATTTGCCTCATGGTCCTTCAGACCCCCACTCCCCATGAGTCAGAGATGGCATCACCATAAGAACATAAGAGACGCCAATGTTGGATCAGGCCAAAGGCCCATCCAGTCCAACACTCTGTGTCACACAGTGGCCAGAAATACCAGGTGCCATCAGGAGGTCCACCAGTGGGGCCAGGACACTAGAAGCCCTCCCACTGTTGACCCCCCCCCCAAGCACCAAGAAGACAGAGCATCCCTTGCCCCAGAGCCCCTATCTATACCTTGTGGCTAATAGCCACTGATGGACCTCTGCTCCATATGCTTATCTAATTCCCTCTTGAAGCCATCCATGCTTGTAGCTGCCACCACTTCCTGTGGCAGTGAATTCCAAGCGTTAATCACTCTTTGGGTGAAGAAGTACTTCCTTTTATCCGTTCTAACCCGACCGCTCTGCAGTTTCATGGAGTGTCCACGAGTTCTTGTATTGTGAGAAAGGGAGAAAAGTACCTCTTTCTCTACCTGTTTTGCATTTGCTGTGAGAACTTAAGGGGGGGGTGTCTTGGGGTCTCTTAAGGGCCATGTCAGACCCCCCCCTCCCTTTCAGTTCCACATCCAGCCGACGGCAGCTGAGAGCTCCTTTCACTCCATGAGGACACGAAGGGAACTCTGCTGGCCCCGGGAGAACGTCACCTCCTGGCTCTCTGAGCAGCTGTGAGGCCCTCCTGCTCCCGCCTTCTGGGATCCTAACCAATGAATGCACAGGGCAATCAGAGGATTTACGGGCTTTTTAAAGAAGTTTGAGTTTGTTTGTTTTTTTTTAATTAAAAGACAAACATAAATACATGTAACATTGGTTACAGAAAGCCATGTTGGTCTGTTGCAAAACCCATGTATGGAAACCACATGTGACACCTTTTATTACCACCCACCCCAGTGACACCAAACAGCGCAGGCCTTGGAGTTTGCCAGAACTCTTCCTCAGGCCAGATGTCAAAAAGAAAATAAGGGTGGTGAGAAAGAGCAGAAGTTTCTGGCCATGATTGTGTGGCCTTCTGTAAGCGTCCTGTGGAGAATGACCAGCAGGTTGGCACAGATAAAATGGTGCCAGGCTCCAAAGCGCATTTTGTAAATTAATTTGAATTATTATTAAAACATACATGTGCACTTAACACAATTTTGGGGGACAATTTCATCAATAACATTCATTACAATTTTGTAAACACCTGGCTTGCCTAATATTGTATTGGCAATGGCATCTAGCCATGGCTATTGATTTTACAAAAGAATCGGCCTTTAGAAATACAAAAAAAAACCCTGCAGAAAAATAAAGTACTGGACATTTTTCTGCACCCTTTCTCTGGCAAGAACTGTGACACTTGACTGGCTACCAAGCCTTGGGTACCTTGCCGTGAAAGATTCAATTTTCCAATTTTGATGTAACAGGTTGCTTAGAAACTCAGCCAAAATACATAGAGAATGGAAAGGAGTATGGAATACAATGAATTTCAGAAATAAACCCTCTTTCCCAAAGTGTTTTTGTTTGGAAGTTCTACCATCTATGAATAAAATCAGAGTTCTGAATAGAATCAAGAGTTATGAGTAGAATCAGAGTTATGATATTCCAGTTCCCAAGAACAACCATCTGTATTTATATACACTTTTCCTTACTTTACGCAGAATTAAGCCTTGAACAGAGATGTGACATTTTTTGAAATTTTGAAGGCACGCACACACACAAAAAGGTCCCCCCCCCCCGAAACTGAAATAGATGCAATACTTACTTTCCTGACCCTAAACTTCTTTGACCAATTTAACCCAATGGAATGCATCTTTTATGACTTGGTTGACATGTAATGTAAATATGCCACCGAGTCAAAGCGGACTCTTCACGACTCCACCCTGTGGGGTTTCAAAGGCAAGATATGTGCAGGGGTGGTTTGCCATTGTCTGTTTGGCACATATGCATGGGGTTTAGTGCTATGAATATGTTTTCTGTAAGAAAAAGGGCCAGTATGTACTTTAGAAACAGTTGCAAACTGCTGCATCCGATGCGACTGTAGTCTGTGGGTCTTTAATTTTTGCTATCTCAGAGGGAAGGGGGAGCGTTGAAGGTAGAAAAATTCTGTCATAAACAGAAGAAAGTGCACTCCTTGGATGCAAACTCTACAGTAACAAGAGTTGCAATAGGAAAATTCACCTCAACTTCATCATACTGAAAACACTGAGCCCTTTCATAATGTATCATTTTTCCCCCTTCAGAAGCATTTTTCTTAATTTTAAAAGAGAAAATATATCACCAGACCTTTTTTTTTTCCAGTGGCTGCCCAAATTTTCCAATTTTTTCATTGAGAAATATTGAAAAAGCCCTTTTTTTAAAAAGTCTGTTTTTTCCTGTTGGCCTTTTAAGTTTCTATCCCAGCCATATAATATATTCTACTTTTGTTTCATGTACAGCTGTGTGAAAGTATAGACTGATCCCCTGTAAAACATCCTATATTTTGTTCAGCGCACAGATGTCAATCATTCCCACACATTTGTAATTGGAGTCACAGCCCGGAATAAGAACCGGGGCCTTCAGTGTTTCCTAGCAGCCCTGTCCCCTCCAGGCCAAGGGGGGGGGTTTTCAATTCTTGTTTATGGGGCAGAGAATGGCAATATTATCTGTCAGGGCAGGAATCCTCCTGCCCAAGGCTATTCTCCCCCCCCCCCCAAATGGGACTCTTCTGCGATTTCTCCCTCGAAGAGGTGCAGCCAGGAGGGAGGGGGGCATTTCTGAAGCCCCTCCTGGAGTTTGCTCTGTGTTGCTGTGGGAGAGAAAAGTACCCCTCTGCGGTCAGGGAGAGAAAGAGAGGCGCCCCCCCCCCATTCAGGGGACTCCACTGGAAGGGACCCCAATGGCAGGGGGGGTGGCGGGAGTGGGCGTCTCCTTCCTAAACACGGTCCAAGCGAATAACCCCCCCCCAAAAAAAAATCCCTTCTCATCCTAGTTAATACCCTGTGTAGAAACCACAATCGATGCGGTCGGAAGAGACTTACGTTCTCTCCCC
>NW_015177050.1:89105-93008 GCF_001447785.1 Gekko japonicus | reverse complement strand
CCCTGCTGCGGTTTCTCCTTTGGGGCAGCCCATTTGGAGAGTGGGGAAGGGGAGGAGGCAGAGAGTGCCTGACCGAGGGAAGAGGCGTTGCGCTTGCCTTTCTGCAGCCTTCCTGTGGGGAGAGAGGACCCCCTCACACAAGCGTCCTCCACCCCTCACCTCCCGCATGTGTCTCTTGCACCCAGGGCTCCACATCCTGCAGTGGATGTACGGCTGCGAGGTGGGGCCAGACGGGCAGCTCCGCGGGGGGTATATGCAGGACGCCTACGACGGGGAGGACTTCCTCGCCCTCGACAGAGTGACCGTCACCTGGACAGCCCGCGTGCCCCAGGCCCAGGAGACCAAGAGAAGGTGGGAGGGCGAGGCCCAGCGCGCAAAGGACTACCTGGAGGGGACCTGCGTGGAGTGGCTGGGAGGTACCTGGGCTACGGCAACGAGACCCTGCTGAGGACAGGTGAGGAGGAGCCCCGGCGGACGCTGGGGGGGGGGAGAGGCAAGGCAGGGGGAGCCGCCTTCATCCTGGGGAGGGGCACTTCTCCTGTCCAAAGACCTTTTCCAGCTTTGGGAGACTGACTGGGCTTCCCCCCTCCCCCTTCGGTTTCCCCCGGATATCTTCAGGAGATGGGCTGAGCACTTAAAGACCAGGCTCCTCCTCCTCTCCCTGGCAAAAGTGGTGCAGTCCTGAACACACACACACCCTGACTATGCCACTTCCTTCTGCATCCACCCCAAGAGGGCACGTGGAAAAGTCTTCCGTGAGGCGTGGGGAAGGAGTATGCAAGTGTTTCTCCCTCTCTGTGACAACGAATGCCTCACTCCTTGATTGGGATGCATCACCTCATTTTCCTTTGCCCGACTCTCCCTGCCCCATTACTGGCAGGCCAAGGGGCTGACCCCCCTGGGGGGTGGCTGGGGGGGGAGCAGCTTCAAATGTATGGGGGGGGGGGTGTTGAGAGCAATGCTCCCTCTAAGCTGTGGAGTCTTGTGAGCAAAAATTCTACTTTTGTGAGCTCCTGGCATTAAAGTTGTGAGCAGGCGATTTGGTTGCTGCATAAACGAGTTTGCTCTGGAGCCCTCCTTCCTCAGGTGAGGCAAAAATGTGTGAGCCAGAGGCTAAGAAAGCTGTGAGCTAGCTCACACTAACTCAGCTTAGAGGGAACACTGGTGGACAGCAGCGGGCCCTCCCCTTCTCCCCGCAACAGGCGTTTTTTCCTGGAAGGGGATCTGGCAAAAGTGGGGTCTGTAAGAATTTTAGTGGAGCCCTCCCAACATTCATGTGATTTTTACATGGAGGCGGTACAACACCACTGGCAGAATTGCAGTTCACACACCCTTGTCCACACAGGAGCCACCGTCAAAGCCATGGAGTTTTGGATGATCGCAAGCTTTTACACAAAGTCCCCCAACGTCCACAAATCCCTCACAGCAGCTGTTATGGCCACACGCTGAACCTCAGAAAGCAGATGCAGGGGCTTCTGGGTGCCCCCACTGAGGCAAAAACTAGGATCCAAGATCCTCGCGATTTTTACTGAGACCCCACCAAAACCAGCTGCAAGTTCATACATCTTTGTCAGCACCTATCAATTGCGTCACAGAAAACCTGGTACAGAAACGTATTAAAAACATGTTTCAAAAAAGGGCCCTTTGGTTAGAGTGTGGAACATAAAGGTTCCCTAAAGTAATTAATTGTTGTTTAATGTTTGAGTGCAAGAATTATAAGAATTCAGGAGGAGCCGTGATTTGAATCCATGCTTTTGGGGCTGTGTGGCCATAATGACACAGTGGAAACCCACAAAACATTTCTTCTTTAGATGTATTATATTGTTAAGAGAAAAAAACTCTCCCCAGCCTCAAATCTGAGGCGAGGAAAAAACCCACAGAGAACAGCAGTGGAGATCTGAGAACGGAGGGAGTCGTGTCCCTCCTCCTGGTCATGTGAGCGTTTTGGTGGGGAAGCGCCAGAGGGAGGAGGGGCGCTCCTGGTCTATTAAGAAAGCTCTGCAAATCTTTTCTGTGGTTTTGGCCCAGAGTGCTGGATCTTTGCGTATTGCTCTGTGCTCTGTGGATGTGGTATGGAATCTGGTGGTGAGTTTTGTGGGACTTTGTGTAAAAATTGTGAAGATCCATGAGGATTTATGCCTTGGACGCAAGTGTTTGTGCTGTGAAAGAGACACAAAGCACTGGATCTGTATCCCCCCCCCCCCAACACTTGGATTTGTTCTATGGTTCTGAAGTTTATTTCTGATCATTCCTTATTAAAACTATGAGGATCGATGAGGCTTTGAATCTTTGTTTTTGCACCGTATGGCATTTGCGCCATGAAGTGTTGGATCCATGATTTTTCAGGCGTAGACTGTGGAAATGTGTGTATTCTTTGAAATGGATTTTAGAGGACTGCATGCAAAAAGGCCCACGAGGATCCCTGCATTTGCCACCCAGCAGCAGCATAGAGCCATAATTTCTAGAATATAGTCTAAGGATGCCAAATGTATTTATTTATGTATTTAATTATACCCCCCCTCAGCCATGGCCAGCTCAGGGCGGCTTACAACAGGATAAAACAACAATGATAACAATAAATAGTAAAAGTCATAAAATCATATAACAATTACGACATTAAAAGGTGCTAACATCCAGATAAAACCATTATACAGGCTCTGGTTTGATTTTCCATTTGGGATGGCACTCAACTTCCATGCCATCCTGGTGGACGGTCCGGATCTAACATTGTGCAGGTGGCTCAGGCTACCAGGAGGTTTCAAGGGGGCGGGGCATTCTCTCCGGGGCGGCTTTTAATTAAACGCCTGGTGGAACAGCTCCGTCTTGCAGGCCCTGCGGACCTGCCTAAGGTCCCGCAGGGCCCTGATCTCCGGGAGCTCGTTCCACTAGAGAGGAGCCGCCACCAAAAATGCCCTGGCCCCAGTTGAAGCTAGCCTGGCGTCCTTGGGACTCGAATGTATTTTAAATAGAAAACGAGCTTTAGATAGATTTGTCTTTAAAAAGCAGTTTGTTTAAAAAATCTAATTTAAATTTTAAAAATCCAGTTAAAAAATTTTAAATCTGATTTTTAAAAAAATGTTTAAATCATTGTTTTTTATCCACTCTGGTCTAACATATCAGTAAGGGCTGAGTGTCCTGGAGCATGTGAAGAGAGCATCGTATCTTGCAGAAAACAGAAATATCTCTGGCCACATCTTTTTTTTTTATGGCTCTTTGAAGCTGACCAGGTTGGTTAGTGGCCCTGAGATGGCCTATCTGGTACCCCTGTCATGTGTAAATGCATGGCGGGGGCATATTTCTTGCTTGGTTCGTTAAAGTGAATATTAAAGATTAGGAAAGAACTCTGAAATGTGGGTTAAGGAAGTCTCTTCACCCCCAAACCCTGAAGGGACTCACGAGGCCCATGTCAGAACCACAATCTCATTTCCAAGGCTAGGCTGGAGAACCCGCTTCTGTGGAGTGTTTCATCTCTTGGAGATGCTGCAAGTTGAATACATCCAGACGGGGGTGGGACTGGATGACCGCATGGGGTCCCTTCAAGGCCAGTCTCCAATCAGTCATCTGGGTAGATGCAGGGTGTTAACACAGGGTGATGTTTCCACAGAGGCCCCAGTGGCGAGGGTGGCACTCAAGAAGGGCTACGATGGCCAGGAGACCCTCTTCTGCCAGCTCTACGGCTTCTACCCCAAAGAGATCGAGGTCACCTGGATGAAGGACGGGGAGGAACGGATGGAGACCTTGACGGGGGGTGTCATCCCTAACTCAGACGGGACTTACAACAAATGGCTCAGCATCGAGGTGGACCCCAAGGAAAAGGACCGCTACCGGTGCCGGGTGGGACACGACAGCCTGCTGGAGCCCCTGAATTTGGCCTGGGAGGAGCCAGGTAAGAAACTGCCGGGG
>NW_015177050.1:80682-89090 GCF_001447785.1 Gekko japonicus | reverse complement strand
TCCGCTTGGGGGTGGGGGCTGGCAGAGTCTGGAAGCAGCATGTTTGAGGAAGGGGGGACTCCTATGAAAAGCCCCCACCAGCAAGGTCACAGTTTACAGCAGCAACTCCTAGTAGGTCCCTAGACTTCCATTGGGGGAGCTAACCAGTTTCTTGCACCCCTGTGTTCAGTGGGCCGGGGCTGAGCGGGAAGAATGTCCAGGGTGGCTCTGGGGGGCCCATCTCTGGCAGAGTAGGGGTGGCAGGAACTCTGTGTGGGGGTTGCCTGGGGAAAGTCCTCAGTGCGATTCCTGCAGCAACCTGAGATGCTTAGGCTGGGAAGTCCCACCCTGAGGCCTTCGAGAGCTCCTGCCAGGCTGAATAACCGTGATCTTTTCCCCCTCCCTTCCACCCCCAGCATCCAACTTGGGGCTCATTCTGGGCATCGTTGGGGCTCTTCTGGCTGCTCTCATCCTGGTGGGGGCCGCCGGGGTCGCCTTCTACATGCGTAAGTAAACAGTGTGTGTGTGTGTGTGTGTGTGTGTGTGTGTGTGTGGTTCTTGTGGTGGATCTCTCCTGAGGGTGGTGGGGGTGGCACAGGGCCCCTGGCAGGGGCAGATGGTTCTCATACATCCGGTGGTGCCCACAACCCCCTCCCCACATAATGGCATTTTGAACCTGGACTGGCAAGTCTCTATTTATTTGTTAGTTTATTTTAAAATACTCCCAGCTCACCTTTCTCTCGCAAGGGGTGGGACGGGACAACCCACATGGGCAGCTTCTCAGAAAAGTCGTCCCAAAGAGATAAACCGGCACTAAAATCTCCCATCCAACATGTCAAGAGTGGGGCAGCTCACAGGCCTCCAGGGGAAGAGGGGAGGGGAGAGGAAGGCCCCCCCAAAACATCTGGTCTCCCCCAGCCCTGCCTGGGAGGATTCTCCTCTGGCCTGAAGGCCCTCTTATTCCCCCCCCCCATGCGCTAGAGGCAGGGGGGCTCTGCACAAGAGAGTGAAATAACCCTTTCATGACGAACCCACAGAATCCACATTCCAGGGTGGTGGGGGACAAGCGGGGTCATCTTGTCTCCTGGCCGGATTTTCACTCAGGACTTAAGCCCACTGGGAATTAATTGAGCCCCTCTGACTTCAGTGGGATGCCTCTTACGTAAATGCATCTCTGATTTTAAAGAGCCATTGCCCTTCGATGTCACAATCCTAGGGACCCAGGCCTGTCTGCTCCCCTCCCTTTTCTTGGGCATCTCTACACAGGGTCAGGTCTCGTTCCCGGTGTGTGTGGGGGGTGTCTAGTTGTGACTCCCTCCGCTCTGATGCTTGGCTGAATGAGAGGCATTCCCGTTCTCTCTCTAACCATGAGTAGCTAGGGGAAGCTTTTCTTGTTTAAAAGGGAATTGGAGGAGTATCTGCGGGGGGGTGGGGAGTGGGGGTTGGGAACCCAAGAGGCTGGCTTCACTGCAGGGTGTGTGTGGATGGATGGCCTCTGGGTGTCCCTTCCTGCTCTGACTTCCTGGTTCTCTCTCTGCAGGAAAACAACTGAAGAGCTACGAAGCAGCATCAGGTGAGTTTGTGTCCCTTCCTCTCTGGGAGGTTCCTTCAACACAGGAAATGGGGGAAGGGAGCGGGGTCTGTTGAAGGATCAGCTGACTGACCCACAGCCCCCCCCCTCCCCACTGGTGTGGTCCTGGGGTGTGAAGGGAGCGCCTTAGTTCATATACAGCCGGGAGGCTTCACAGTTACAGAGAGACTCACCTGATCCAAGGAGATCCTCCGGAGAGCTGGTCTGAAGGCCGAATTACACGAGAAATGGGAATAAAAGCATTTGAGAGTTCTCTGTCGTGCCTCTCCACTAGGGATGTGCAAAAAAAAAATTGTGGGTTTTTTTTTATTCGGGTGAGGCTGGGGGAGAAGGGGATTTAGAAAGAAAAGAGGACCTTGTGGAATGCCCAAACATATTAGAATGACCTCTGGCTGCAGGTCCTGAGTAAGTCGAATTCTTCTGCAGGAATCTCTGTCCTGTTCTCTGTTCACATGAAGCTCTGCCTTATAGTGAAGCAGGCCATAGGTCCATCCAGGTCAACACTGCCCACTCTGACTGGCAGCGGCTCTCCAGGGTCTCCGGCAGAGGCCTTTCACATCACCTGCCCTCTGATCCTGAACGGGAGAACCTGGGACGGGTTCCGCCTGCCAAGCGGAGGCTCTGCCACTGAGCCTCAGCAGCCCCTCCCCACCCCTCGGTACTTCATTGGATCCCATTTACCTGGGTCAAATTATCTGTTTTGTTGGGGATTCAGGATCAGATCTTCTGCGGTGTACGCTTATTTTAAGCAAGAGGGGGTGCTATTCTGAAGTGTTTGGAGGGCCTTCTCCAGAATTAAATGATATTAATCCTCCCCCCCTTCCCCCCGCTTTTGCAGAAAGTGACCAGGGGTCGGACACCTCCACCAGGGGTAAGTGTGTGACGGGAAGGGGGGGGCTGTCAGATGGTACCCAGTCTCGGAAATGGGGGGCCCATGTGGGGATCCTTGCCCAGATTTTAATGTGGTTTCTGTGTGCTATCTCAATCCTGTTCCTTACATCTACAGCCATGGCCCTGGCTAGCTTTATCTTGTCAGATCTTAGAGGAGGGTCTCCTTCCCCTCTGACTTTGCTCAGGGACTTCCTGACAGGCCTCTTGGGGAAGGGATTTCTACACTGGGGGTTAGTGCCCCAGTAGATTTCCTGTCTTCCCCTGAAGTCCGTCGCTTGAGTGGCCAGTTGGAGGCCTTTGCGCGATGGGTCCCTCGGCATGGCACCCTGCTGTCTGCTTGTGGCCTAATCTGAATGGGGGGGCATGGTTGAGATGGCCCCCACCTTAGCGAAACACTAGCTTGGATGGTCTTTGTGTCTCCCCCCACCCCAGCTCTGGTTTTGATGCAAGTTGACAGTTCCACGGTAGATTCAGTTAAGACTCATTTTGTCTCTTTTTTAGTTTCTGAACCTGAAGTGTAAGAAGAGAGCAAAGAGAATCTACTCAGGAGATCCTGGGGATTTGCTATCCCACGCAAAGAGCTTCTGCCGCCTTCAACTCTTGTTTGTTCTGCCACCGAATCTTCTCTCTGGCAGCAGCTTTTGGTTTCCAATCTCTATTGCTTGGATTTTGAGGGATTTTTTCCCCTAATGGACTTGGGTTGATTTTGCCCTGGCATTTGAGCCGCTAGTATTAATGGGAAATGAACTGAAATATTTGGAGCCAGTGCAAATCTTTTTTTAAAAGATAAATTCATTTATAGTCTTTCCCTAATGTGGTATATAATCTGCAGTGATTTCGATGCTGTCTGGGGCTTAGGGGTTGCTGCGTGCCTTCGTCCTCCGATGCACTGTCCCTTTCTGCCTTTAAAGTAATAATTGGGCATGAATTGTTGCGTCTACTTGAAATAAAATGGGCCAGAGTTTGGGCTACTTCCTAAAAGCTTTTGGTTGAGATGCTGTGATGTCATAGAATGTTCACAAGAATTTTAGCGTTCAGGCTGGACGTGTTCTTTGCAGAAAAAGAAGATTGTAATGTATGCATAAGTAAGGAAAAGTCACTTTAGTGAGGTGAGGTGAGGAATTCCACACTGAGGGGCCGAAGAGGAGAATGGCAGCTGGAAGGGAGGGTGGTACCAAGAAGCGCCGATTTTGCAGCCAGGGCCTAGTGGGGGCGACAGAGCCATCGTCTCTCAGGAACTACCTCCATGATCCAGGCTCCAGTTCCACACTAGATGAGATGCCCAGGGGAGGGTGTGTGTGTGTGTGTGTGAGTTACGGCTGCCAATAAACTTCTGCATCTTCACACTGTAATAGATTTCATCCTTCCCTGACTAGAGTGTTTTCTGCATTTTGCCTTGAACATTATAGATGTAAATTTTCCCCCTCCGTAAAGATCCGTTTTGTTAAAATAAAGAGCTTGTGGACTCCCCACCCCATTCCTTTCTCTGGTGTTTCCTTTCCTGATCGCACACACATTCTTGAGAATATTTAGGGTTTGCAGGCTCCGAGGGCATCCAGAGATCATCTCCTTCCAATGCCTTTTAAAGGAAATGTCACACTGAGTGATTGTCATTATCTCATTGACAGTCCGCCTGGGACTCAGGGTGGATTACTAGTATGATAGAAAACTTTCCAGTCAGTCAATAAACAGATTACAAGGACGGGAAGGGTGAGTTCATTTATTCTGTCTTTCCCCCATCAATCAAAAAGGGCTCTGAGCAGCTTAAAAAAACAGTGGCTACCAAAAAATAATCACAACTGAAAAGAGAAGAGAAGAAGAAGAGACTGGATTTATACCCCACCCTTCACTACCCAAAGGAGTCTCAGAGCGGCTTACAAACTCCTTTCCCTTCCCCTCCCCACAACAGACACCCTGTGAGGTAGAAGAAGAAGAGGAAGAGATTCGATTTATACCCTACCCTTCACTACCCAGAGGAGTCTCAGATCGGCTTACAAACTCCTTTCCCTTCCCCTCCCCACAACAGACACCCTGGGAGGTAGGTGGGGCTGAGAGAGCTCTTGACAGAAACTGCTCTTTTTCAAGGACAACTCTTATCAGAACTACGGCTTGCCCAAGGTCATCCAGTCAGGTGCAAGTGGAGGCGTGGGGAATCAAACCCGGCTCTCCCAGATTAGAGTCCGCGCACTTCACCACAACACCAAACTGGCACCAAACAAATGAAGCCCAAAGACTAACATCTCCCAGGCCTAGAAGAAAGGATCCCGGCTTCCCAGCATGGAATCTCACCCCCCCCCCCGCCCCCAAGCTATCTCCCCCTCCCTCCCTTGCACACAGCTAGACATTTACCATTTTTGGTGAAGAGGCGACATTCTTCCCGGGTCATTCCAGGTTTTTAGGCAGAATCAATGTAGCCATAAATGGAAGTGCTGCCCGATCCACCGATGGCTATCCGCTGCCAGGTTAGCATCCCCCCATTGTCCCATGAACCTGTTGGGATGGAAGGTTGCAGAAAAGGTGGTGAGGCGTGTTAGGCCGGGTCAGAATGGAAAACTCATCTGAAGAGCAAGGCTGTATAAGGCAATGAGTGAGCTCTATCCACCACGCATAGTCCATATGGGGAGGATGAAGATGGAGTATGGTTATGAAGATGAATGAAGCCCACCGACCAAGGGAAACACTCAAGGCGTACCTTAACTTGACAGGAAGCCCAACCCCTTGTCCACTTCCTGCATCTTTGGGGCGATCTCAGTGAATAAGCTTCTGGTCTCGGCAAAGGGAGCCCATGCGTTGTAGGGCTTTAGAGTGTCAGACTAAGATCTCGGAGACCCAGGTTAAAATCCCTCACACCCTGCCATGGAGGCTCGCTGGGTGACCTTGGGCCAGTCACCCTCTCACAGCCTAACCTGCATCACAGAGTTATTGTGAGGATAACATGGAGATGATGCAAGCCACTGTGGGTCCTCCCCATTGGGGAGGAAGGCCAGATATAAATGAAGCAAAAAAATCCTGGGGGCCGACCTGATCTGATGAGCTTCCAGTCTCAGAAAAGACCTGCTAGGTCAAAAGGGCCCAGGATGATCCAGGAGCCGTGCAGAATCCCTTTATGTAAGGGGGGTGGGGTGGGAGGGAGGGAGAGAGGATTGCATGCAAACAAGGCATGGGTGGGAGATGGTGGGAGTGACCCTCGCAGAGCCTCTCCACACCTGGTGTCACCCCCCCTCCCAACACCGGATTCACCTGCCCTCCTCGCTTGGGGTCCCACCCTGCCACCATGAGGTGGGTGGAGAGCTCCTCCTTGTATTTGTAGCCATGGCCAAAACCAGCGGCTTCTCACCCATGTTCAGGTATCCAGGGAGACAAAATCCAAATGAGGCAAACCCCATGCTTTCCTTTAAATCATGTGGGAGACACAACGGCGCAAATTGGGCAATTTTGTCACTCAATTAAATAAAAATAGCCACCAGGGTTGTTTTCCTCACATTTGGGCTTGTGTCCTTCTGGCCAGTGTTGGCCTGTCTAGACTTCTACCCGGCAGGTCCCTGCCGTCCCTCAGGCAAAAGCCTCTCCCCTTTCATTTTCTCTTCTGCAAACAGAAAAGGAGACCGGCACAGACTAGAGTTGGCAGCCTCTTGGTGGGAAGAAGCAAACAACCATGATGTATTATGCCAAAAAAGTCTCCAAAGACTAGAAATTTCTTTTTCTAATATTCAGTTTACTGGAAGCAATTCAAACACCATCAGTACCAATGAACCATGCATATCATATCTCATGTTGTGTATAACTTTATCAAAGTGGGTTGCGTTGAAATACAAAATTAATCCATTTGATGAACTCCCTAGTACAGTGATGGCGAACCTTTTAGAGACTGAGTGCCCAAACTGCGACCCAAAGCCCACTTATTTATCGCACAGTGCCAACACGGCAATTTAACCTGGATACTGAGGGTTTACTTTAGAAAAAACAACTAATTATTCTTTGTATTATTATTATTATGATTACTATGATTATTATTATTATTATTATTATTTATTCTTTGGATTTATATCCCGCCCTCCCCGAAGGCTCATTAACTTAAGATGACCCAAACGAAGTAAGGAAAGCAATCCCAAATGCTTTCATTTACTTAAAATTATTTGGCAGAGAATTCGACACTTTAATGATGGTCTGGGTCTGGCTGGGGCGATGGCACACGTGCCCACAGAGAGGGCTCTGAGTGCCACGTCTGGCACCTGTGCCATAGGTTCGCCACCACTGCTCTAGTAGTCTCAGTGGCAGAGTAGAGTTGCCAACCTCCTGGTGGGGCCTGGATATCGCTACCAAATTACAACTGATCTCCAGGGGACAGAGATCAGTGTCCCTGGAGAAAAATGGCTGCTTTGGAGTGTGAACTCTATGGTATTATACCCTGCAAAAGTCTCTCCACACCCTCCCCAGGCCGCACCCTCAAAATCTCCAGGAATTTCCTAACCCTGAGTTGGCAACCCTAGCAGAGACTGATGTTTAATGTGCCAATCTCATCAGCAACAGCCAGGCCATGTGCTTTTGAACACTTGGCCAACACTTCTGGGAAAACGTCTAGGTCCCTCCAAACTGCATTTATTGAGACAGGGCCCCAAAAGCTGCCTTCATAATTAAAACTTTGAGGCTCAAGAGATCACCCACTTAACCAGATACTTGATGCCCACCTATTTGCACCTCAGATTTTGTTTCCAGCCCGGCCTTCAAGGATGTTAAAAATGTGATTATATCCCTTTTGATCATTACAAACAAACACTCTGCAAGGTGCACAATTGCCAGTGGGCCTGGAGGCAAATGTCCTGTCCCTCTAACAGGGGCTAAAAGTATAAAAAGGGGCAGTTGGATTTTTTTTTTGAGGTAAATGACATCCCAGCAAGCCTCTCCAGGCCTGTTGGCAACCCCTTGTGTGAGGGACAGGAGAAGGTTCCGCCCTCTGCTCTCTCCCTGTTCAGAATCAACCAATCAGATTTGAAAAGTGAATGAAACTCGGAAGTAACGGTGTGGGGGTGTGTGTCTGAGGCAGTTTAACTGTCAACGGACAAAAATGGCGGTTGGGTTTTGGAGGGAGAAGGAAGAGGAGGTATCCTGGACCAGGCAGGGCGTCCAGTAGGACTGTTATCATTCAGCAGGCCGTGTTTGGGTGCTGTTCCCAGATAAAAAGACGCTGAAATTCTGCAAGCTGTCTAGTTAACACTTTTTATGTTAAAAGCTGCTGAAAGAATAAACATGGTGACGCTTTAAAGCACCTCCCAGCTCTGGTAGCCAATGCCCCCTCTAAGCTGTGGAGTCCTGTGAGCAAAAATTCTACTTTGTGACCTACTGGGCATTAAAGTTGTGAGCGAGCGATTTGGCCGCTGCATAAATCCGTTTGCTCTGGAGCCCTCCCTTCCTGAGCTAAGACAATAATGTGTGAGCTGGAGGCTAAAAAAACTGTGAGCTAGCTCACACTAACCCAGCTTAGAGGGAGCACTGCTGGTAACTGTGTCAGCTAGCAGGCTGGAGCGGGAAGGAAGTGACTCTTTCTAACCCAATATAAACCTATTTGTTTAAATGTTCGTTTAAAACATTTCTATGCCACCTGTCTACCCAACTCAGGGTCTCCAAGGCGGCAAACATTAAAAAAATTTAAGACATTTGAACAATTAAAAATACATCTTAAATTATAAAATAATTCAATGACACATGGAAACATAGAGCTGGAAGGGACCCGAAGGGTCATCTCTCCTCTCTCCCTTATAATAAAAGAGTAGTGGGTGCCAAAGTTCTAAAATGCACTCCTTTAGTGTTAGGCCGGAAAAACTGCCACTCAGAACACACTGGCTGGGTTGACTGGCTGCTTTGTGCAGTCCCGCCCAGTGTTCCAAGGTCATTTGCATATGGAAGCTGATTGGACGTCACTCCATTCCACACCTCAAACTCACCCCCC
>NW_015177050.1:79776-80614 GCF_001447785.1 Gekko japonicus | reverse complement strand
GTAAAACTTAAGACAGACAGGCAGATAAAGGTTGGCTGATGGTTGCCAGGAAAGGACATAGGGTTGCCAACTCCAGGTTGGAAACTTCCAGGATATTTTAGGGATGAAGCCTGCTGAGGGTGGGGTCTGAGGAGGAGGAGGAAGAGGGGGACCTCAGACAGATACAATGCCATACTGCCCACACTCCAGACAAGCTGTTGCCAGTCTCCAGATGACAGCTGGAGAGATCTTAACACTTTGGTGCTACTTCAAAATGCTGCAATTTATCAACAGAGTAGTGTTTCGAAAAATCTTTAGGAATTGTTTGGTGCATTTACGATGGGGCTCCTGGGGAGCTCAAGTTGCCAATCTTGGCCCAGCAGCCATCAAACCATTCTCTTCAACCCCCTGCTGTGCAGCTGACGTCCCCTAGGGTTGCCAATCTCCAGGTGGGACCTGGAGATCTCCCACTGTTACAATTGATCTCCAGATGACAGAGATCAGTTCCCCTGGAGAAAATGGATGCTTTGGAGGGTAGACCCTATGACATTATACCTGCTGAGTCCTTCCGCCCCCCCCGCCCAATGCTGCCCTCTACAGAATCCACCCCCCAAACCTCCAGGTATTTCCCTCCTTAGAGCTGGCAACCCTACATTCCCCTCAGTGCCTGTTGGGAGTGGGTGGTGGGGGAGGGGAAGGGAGCAGGCGACCGGTCCTGGAGTGGGGGGGTGGAAACGGACCCGGCAGCCGGAGGCTTGCACCTCCAGTCGCCGGCCCTGGAGTGAGTGGGGTTGGGTGGGGGGAAACGGACCCGGCGGCCGGATGTCGGCCCTGGAGTGGGTGGGGGTGGGAGGGAAAA
>NW_015177050.1:62468-78329 GCF_001447785.1 Gekko japonicus | reverse complement strand
CCCATGCATAATCTTATAAACCTCAATCATGTCACCCCTCAGTCCTCGTTTCTCCAAGCTAAAGAGCCCAAAGCGCCTTAACCTTTCCTCATAGGGAAAGTGTTCCAACCCTTTTATCATTCGAGTTGCCCTTTTCTGCACTTTTTCCAAAGCTATAATATCCTTTTGAAGGTGTGGTGACCAGAACTGCACACAGTATTCCAAATGAGGTCGCACCACTGATTTATATAGGGGCATTATGATATTGGCTGATCTGTTTTCAATACCCTTCCATTTAATAATCCCCAGCATAGCATTGCCCTTCTTTATTGCAGTCGCACACTGTCTCGACATTTTCAGTGAGTTATCTACGACAACTCCCCCCCACACACACACACAAACAACTACCTCCCCCACATGTGCAAACAAACACAGGATGACTCGGGTGTCATCCTCAACCCAGATTACCCACCACACAGTTTGTAGGCCCCAGGGAAACAGGGGATCTGGATTTGTAGTCGATGTGCTCTCTGTTTCAGGATTCAGGAATCCTATCTGGATGTCAAAGCAGACACACTATATGTAACAAATCCACTTCACCTCACACACTTTAAAGGGGATGATAAACCTGACATTTATTTATTTAAAACATTTTAGTGCCGTGTTTCCCCAAAATCCGGGTCTCCAAGATTGTGAACATATTGAAACAATTAAAATATCGTTAAAATTATAACAATAACATAAAAAGTGGGTGGTAGGGGTGAGGTGGGGTGCAACTCTCCATCCCGAGGGACTGGCGATTGGTAAAGTGGGATAAAAAAAGGTAATGGTTCCCTTGCTCGAAAGCCAGTTGAATCCGACTCTAGGGTTGCGGTGCTCATCTCCATTTCAAAGCCGAAGAGCCAGCGCTGTCTGAAGACGTTTCAGTGGTCATGTGGCCGGCATGTCTAAACACCAAGGTGCACGGAACGCTGTTACCTTCCCACCGAAGTGGTACCTATGTATCTACTTGCAATTTCTTGCTTTTGAACTGCTAGGTTGGCAGGAGCTGGAACTAGAGATGGGAGTTCACTCCATCATGCAGCACCCGGGTCTCGAACTTCTGAACTACTGACCGTCCTCCTTCCAAAGCTGCCACTTTCTCCAGACCTGGGAAAAGTGGAGAAGAGGGCAACCAAGAGGATTAGGGGGTTGGAGCACCTTCCCTAGCAGGAAAGGGTGAAGAGTCTGGGACTTTTCAGTTTAGAAAAGAGACGACTAAGCAGGGACATGATAGAGGTTTATCAAATGATGTATGGGGTCGAGAGAGTTGACCAAGAGAACTTTTTCTCCCTCTCCCAAAATACTAGACCTCAAGGCCTTCCAATGAATCTGATGGGCAGTAGGTTCAGGATGGACAAAAGGAAATACTTCTCTGCACAGAGAGTGATTCAAATGTGGAATTCATTGCCAGAGGATGTTGTGATGGCCACAGGAAGAAAAAGCATAAAAGGGTATTAGACAAAGTCGGGGTCTGTCAATGGCTATTAGCCATGGTGACTGAAGGGAACCTTCACATTCAGAGGCACTGATCCTTTGAATCCCAGAGCCAGGAGGCGACATTAGGGGAAGGCCTCAGCCTCTGTGCCCTGTTGTTGGCCCTCCAAAGGAACTGGCTGGCCACTGTGTGAGACAGGAGGTTGGACTAGATGGACTGTTGGTCTGATCTAGCAGGACTCTTCCGAGGCTCTTATGTTCTTAACCGATCTCTGTATCTTGGATATCAGTTGCAGCGTTCCCTCTAAGGTGAGTTAGTGTGAGCTAGCTCACAGTTTTCTAGCCTCCGACTCACACATTTTTGTCTTCGCTCAGGAAAGAGGGCTCCAGAGCAAACTAGTCTATGCAGGAGCCAAATTGCTCGCTCACAACTTTAATGCCAGTGGCTCACAAAGTAGAATTTTGACTCACAGGACTCCACAGCTTAGAGGGAGCAAGACAAAGGCCCGGAGGAGCAGGCTCTGGCACCTGGCAAAGTGTTGAGAAATAATGGGACTCTTGAGAGTCCCTTGGACTGCAAGAAGATCCAAACAGTCAATCCTAAAAGAAATCAACCCTGACTGTTCTCTGGAAGGCCAAATAATGAAACTGAAGCTCAAATACTTTGGCCACCAAATGAGAAGGGAGCACTCACTGGAGAAGACCCTGATGCTGGGAAAGACTGAAGGTCAAAGAAGACGGGGACGGCAAAGGATGAGATGGTTGGACAGTGTCATCGATGCAACGAACATGAAACTGAGCAAACTTCAGAGAACAGTGGAAGACAGGAGGGCCTGGCGAGATCTAGTCCACGGGGTCGCGAAGAGTCGGACTCGACTGTGCGACTGAACAACAACAACTGAATGGAACCCTGAATCCAGGCCTCCCTGGTGCAAGTGCAGGATTCTGCCTCCACCACACTGACTCTCGAGTAATCCCTCAATTTACGAGGTGGAGGGCACATTGTAATCAGTGGGACCGGAGACTCTGTCGGGGTTTTTACCCCCCCCCCTTCCCAAACTTGATCCGCTCCCTCTCCATCTTATTATCAAAACTACCTCATGAGGCTGAGAGGGACTGGTCCAGTGAGAAAAGGGACCTCTATTTTTTTCTTTCTTTCGCAAGTACAGCTTCTAGATAAAGAAACCTTATCAAGAAAGAAAGTACTTGTTATGCAGGGTGGGGTTTGGGTTTGGGTAGGGCTAAAACAGCAGGGAACGAAAAGATTAGGTTTCTTCTCTCCAGGTTGATCGATGTGCAGAAAAAGTGCACTCGAATGATAATGTGGAATTCACTGCCACAGGAAGTGGTGGCGGCAGCTACAAGCATGGACGGCTTCAAAAGGGAATTAGATAAGCATATGGAGCAGAGGTCCATCAGTGGCTATTAGCCACAAGGTAGAGATAGGGACTCTGGGGCAAGTGATGCTCTGTCTTCTTGGTGCTTGGGGCGGGTCAACAGTGGGAGGGCTCCTAGTGTCCTGGCCCCACTGATGGACCTCCTGATGGCACCTGGTATTTCTGGCCACTGTGTGACAGAGTGTTGGACTGGATGGGCCATTGGCCTGATCCAACATTGGCGTCTCTTATGTTCTTATGGACACTAAGGCTGAATCTTCAAAACAAATAAATGCTCTTCGAAATAAGCAGCCAGGTGAATTCGAACCCACAGCATTCGAACCCAGCTCTCCCTGCTCTAACCACTCCACCGCACTGCCTCTCAAGGTGAGTGCAGTGTTGTTGTTTTTAAAGTCACTTAGACGGACACTGAAGAATTGAATAGGCTTCAGTTAGCAGCCTCCCCTTTCGACAGCGAGTGGGAATTTCTCAGGGAGGAGGAGAGCGCCCCGGGCTTCCTACCGAGCGGCTTCTAAACGTATGGGAGTTCAGCCAACTTCCTGCCCGCAGCCTCCGGGGTTTCCAGCTGCCCCGACACGCCCCAGCCAGCCTCGGGTTGCAGTTTGCAAAATAAGCCCCATGGCTGACGCGCCTTTTCGGGGAAATCAGCCCAGCGAGGAGAAGCGGCTTTGGCCACTGCGGACACCAGGGGGCGCTCCTGCCCCAGCATCCTTCTTGTTGTTCAGTCGCACAGTCCAGACCCCATGGACCAGATCACCAGGCCCTCCTGTCTTCTGCCGTCCTCTGAAGCTCGCTCAATTTCATGTTCATTGCATCTATGACACTGTCTAACCATCTCATCCTTTGTCCTCCCCCAGCATCCTGAATGCATATAAATGACCAGACCAGCAGATCAAGTGAAGGAGCCCTTCTCCATGCCTAAAAGCAGCAGGCGAAAATATGGATCAACTAAAGCTGCGGCCACACACAGGCTAAATAATCCACTTTCAGTCCACTTTCCAACTGGATTTTACTGTGTGAACTGGCAAACTCCAGTTGGAAAGTGCACTGGAAATGGGTTATTTAGTGCGGGTGGACCACAGCCTGAGTCTCCTGTCATCCAGGGCTGCTTGGCCAGGGCCCACAGACAGGCCAGCAGTGTTCCTGGCTAATATAAGAACATAAAAGAAGCCAACGCTGGATCAGGCCAAAGGCCCATCCAGTCCAACACTCTGTCACACAGTGGACAAAAATACCTGGTGCCATCGAGAGGTCCACCAGTGGGGCCAGGACACTAGAAGCCCTCCCACTGGTGTCCCCAAGCACCAAGAATACAGAGCATCACTTGCCCCAGACCGAGAGTCCCTATCTATACCTCGTGGCTAACAGCCACTGATGGACCTCTGCTCCATAGGCTTCTCCAGTTCCCTCTTGAAGCCGTCCATGCTTGTAGCCGCCACCACCTCCGGTGGCAGTGAATCCCATGTGTGAATCACTCTTTGGCTGCCAGCTGCAAGGAGTGGGTCTCTCTCTCCCCAGCCCTCCACAGAGGCACAACTTCTCAGGTGTTTCCGGCCATGTTTCCCAGCCATGAGCGAGAGGCCCAGATGACTCCGTCGCCTCTTGTCTTTTTCACTCCTGCCTCTGGCCCAGGGCCTGCTTCAAATAAAGGATGACAGGGGAGGGAGGGAGGGAGGGAGGGAGGGAAAGAAAGAGACAAAAATCTATCACTTAAAATCCTTCACCAAGCCAATCCCTTCCCAGACCCTCTGCCTCCAGTCGAAGACACGCTTACCAGAGAACTGACAGGCATGCACTGTGGCAGAAAGGGGGGGGGGAGGCGGAAGAAGAGATGCTGCCGTTCTCTGGGAACCCAAGAAAAGTGCCAGGGGTCAGCCTGGCGGCAAAAGGCAAGTGGGTGTTCTCAGTGTCCCTGGCAAGGAAAAGGGGGCAGTGGAGAGATGATGTAGAAGCCCCTGCAGCAGGGGGTGCACCACGGAGAAGAGCCCCTGCCTGAAGGGCCACGGCCTGGAGTCAGCCGAACCTCAGCCGGTTGGATTTCACTCCTGCGGCCTCCGTCTTTCCCCCTTGGGTTCTCTATGGCCATGCAAGATGTCACCTACATGTAGGGTTGCCGTCTTCCAGTTGGGGTTCGGAGATCTCCCAGAATCACAAGTGGTCTCTGGACTATAGAGATCATTTCCTCTGGAGAAGACAGAACAGAACCCATGGAGGGGGAGCTCTGTTGCATAACAGCCCCCCCCCAAGGCCCTTCCCTTCCCCTCCCCTCCCCATACTCTGCACTCCCCATACTCTCAGTTAGTGTGAGCTAGCTCACAGTTTTTATCCTCCGGCTCACACATTTTCGCCTTTGCTCAGGAAGGAGGGCAGCCAGACCGCTCGCTCACAACTTTCGTGCCAGTCGCTCCACCAAGTAGAATTTCTGCTCACAAGACTCCACAGTTTAGAGGGAGCCATTGGTTCCCACCCCCAAATCTCCAGCAATTTCCCAACCTGGAGTTGGCAAACCCTACTAGATACCTCATAGTATCAGCCAGGGCAAGCATGCAAAGCTTCCCTTTTAAGTTTCTAGTCCTCCTCAGGGTTGTAAAAAAAACCCCTTCAAAATGCCTCCTGAAATCCCAGAAGCTGGAGGGGATTACAAACAGGGCTGCCTCTGTGCTGCAACCGGTAAGTGGGAGGCTTTTCAACGTGGCGAGTTGTGGCTTCCCAACACTTGCCTTCTAATTTGCTCTCAAGGACCACGTTCCTTTTCCTTTGGTGTCAGAAGTCTTCAGGGCCCTTTCTATAGAAAGAAGAAGAAGAAGGGAAGAGATTGGATTTATACCCTGCCCTTCACGATCCTAAGGTGTCTCGGAGCGCCTTACAAGCTCCTTTCCCTTCCCCTCCCCACCACAGACACACTGTGAGGTAGGTGGGGCTGAGAGAGCTAAGAAGAAGAAGAGACTGGATTTATACCCCGCCCTTCACTACCCAAAGGTGTCTCAGAGCGGCTTACAAACTCCTTTCCCTTCCCCTCCCCACAACAGACACCCTGTGAGGTAGGTGGGGCTGAGAGAGCTCTGAAGAAGAAGAAGAGATTGGATTTATACCCCGCCCTTCACTACCCAAAGGTGTCTCAGAGCGGCTTACAAACTCCTTTCCCTTCCCCTTCCCCTCCCCACAACAGACACCCTGTGAGGTAGGTGGGGCTGAGAGAGCTCTGACAGAAACGGCTCTTTTTCAAGAACAGCTCTTATCAGAACTACGGCTTGCCCAAGGTCATCCAGCCAGGTGTAAGTGGAGGAGTGGGAAATCAAACCCGGTTCTCCCAGATTAGAATCCGCGCACTTCACCACTACACCAAACTGGCAGAGAAACAAAAAAGGAAGCCAAGTAAAGTGTAGTGGGTTAGACATATGTAGAAAGGATGTAGTGATTAGCATGGTTTTTTTGTTGTTGTTCAGTCGCACAGTCGAGTCCGACGCTTCGTGTTTTTCAGCATGGTTTACTGGTACACGACAAAGACTACTGGCTGGCTGGCCAACTGTATACACACCTGGGGACACTCCCCTATCCCGTTGGTGGGTTTGAATCTCCCGCCATGGTCCTATTGGTTCCCCAGTGGAGAGACTAGGAGCCTAGTCCCCATTGTTCCTACAGAGTCAAGCTCGGGGGTATTCGCTGGCCGCTGGTGGCGGTCAGCGGACATAACACCGAGTGATTGGCAAGGCTGCTCAGAGGCTCCAAAACCAGAGTTTCCAGTTACCCCCCCCCCCACTCCCAGAAGGGGATGGGTGGGTTTGTTTGTTTTTGCCAGATTCCAGTTGGGAATCTCCTGGAGGTTTGGGGGTGGAGCCTGAGGAGGAGAGGTTCCTCAGTGGCTTAAAATGCCAGGCAATCCGCCCTCCAAATGCAACCATTTTCTCCAAGGGGAATTGATCTCTGTAGCCTGGAGAGGAGCGGTCATTCCAGGGGATCCCCAGGGCCCACCTGGAGGCTGGCATCCCTATCAAGTCTGTTTACAGGGAGGCAACCCCTCCCCCCCAATGATTGTCAGCCAGATTTTTAAAATCTTCATCCCTTTAAAATATTGGCCACCCAATGAGAAGGGAGCACTCACTGGAGAAGACCCTGATGCTGGGAAAGATTGAAGGTCAAAGAAGACGGGGACGGCAAAGGATGAGATGGTTAGACAGTGTCATCGATGCAACGAACATGAAATTGAGCCAACTTCAGAGGACGGCGGAAGACAGGAGGGCCTGGCAAGAGATGGTCCATGGGGTCGCGAAGAGTCGGACTTGACTGTGCGACTGAAAAACCTTTTGCAGAGGGATGTCATCATAATTTATTTCATGTATTTGCCCTTTTCTCAGACGTGCTGTTTGCATTTTTCCTCCTGGGTCCCTCTCTAAGCGGGGGTTGTTTGGGGGGCTTTTTTGGTGGTATTGTTCACCAGTGTGGTGTCCCAGCACCTTTTAAGAGGGGTGTGTGTGTCCCAATCTTCTTATTACATCCAAAGCAGACCAACGGCACCGACACATAAGATTAGCATGTTGTTATGATGTCTGGTTTTAACTTAGTATTTTAATGTTGTATTTATTACTTATATGTCTCTTGGAATTTTATCTGCTTGTAAGCCGCCCTGAGCCAGCCTTGGCCGGATGGGCGGAGTAAAAGTTTAAATAAATAAATAAGTGTTCCCTCTGGAGAGCCAGTTTGGTGAGAGAGCCAGTTTGGTGTAGTGGTTAAGTGCGCGGACTCTAATCTGGGAGAACGGGTTTGATTCCCCCACTCCTCCACTTGCACCTGCTGATGTGACCTTGGGTCAGTCGCAAGCTCTGGCACAGCTGTCCTTGAAAAAGAGCACTTTGTGTCAGAGTTCTCTCAGCCCCACCCACCTCACAGGGTGTCTGTTGTGGGGAGGGGGAAGGGAAAGGAGTTTGTAAGCCGCTCTGAGACTCCAAGTGAAGGGTGGGGTATAAATCCAATCTCTTCTTCTTCTTCTTCTAAGCTGTGGGCAAAAATTCTGCTTTGTGAGCTACTGGCATTCAAGTTGTGAGCAAAAATTCAGCTTTGTGAGCTGCGGGCATCCAAGTTGTGAGCAAAAATTCTGCTTTGTGAACTGCGGTCATTCAAGTGGTGAGCGAGCACTTTGGCTACTGCCTCAATTAGTGTGCTCCGGAGCCCTCCTTCCTGAGCTAAGGCAAAAATGTGTGAGCTGGAGGCTAAAAAACTGTGAGCTAGCTCGCACTCACTCAGCTTAGAGGGAACACTGGACTCCCCATCCCTAAAGGGGGAATTGGGGGGAACCAGAGCCGCCTAGATATTGAGTGCTGTCAACTTTCCTTTTACAAAACGCCACTGCTCTCGAAGGGTTAAAGAGGGCCTGGAAAGGCACACGGTGGATGGAGGGGGGGGGGCTGTGGGGAAGGGGAGCCATTTCCTTCTCCCTCCAATGTTCCCTCTAAGCTACAGAGTCCTTTGAGCAAAAAATTCTACTTTGTGAGCTATTGGCATTAAAGTTGTGAGCAGATGATTGCAGACTGCATAAACTGGTGCGTTCTGGAGCCATCCTTCCTGTGCGAAGACAAAAATGTGTGAGCCAGAGACTTAAAAACTGTGAGCTAGCTCACACTAACTCAGCTTAGAGGGAACACTGCCTCCCTCCCTTTCAAGAGATTGCGGGCTTCTGTTTGAAGGGCTCCAAGAGGTTTTTTTTGGGGGGGATACGGGGTCGGGGGCTGCGAGGCAAGACCCAAAGCAGAGAGCAAGGAGGAGGATGTAGGAGGGGGTGAAAGAGAGCGGTCCCGCCCCCTATTCCTTCCTTGCCTCCCCGCCCCAAGTAGAGCCGCTTATCTCCTTTCGTGCGGAGCCACGCGGTTCCCGCACTGGACTTGAGCGCAGGATCCGAATCCGGCACCATTGGAGGCTGGAAGAATTTCGCGCGGCTTCCAGAGGCACGTTTAGGTGAGGAGGAGATTTTTGGAACCGGGGCGGAGGGGGCTGAAGGACAGGTTCCCTCTAAGCTGTGGAGTCTTGTGAGCAAAAATTCTACTTTGTGAGCTACTGGCAATAAAGTTGTGAGCGAGGGATTTGGCTGCTGCATAAATTAGTTTGCTCTGGAGCCATCCTTCCTGAGCTAAGACAAAAATGTGTGAGTCAGAGGCTAAAAAACTATGAGCTGGCTCACACTAACTCAGCTTAGAGGGAACACTTGCAGGGGGCGGCTGTTAAGGGGGGGAAATGCCTTTGATCAAAAGCGGCATGTCATTGATAAGTGATAGGGTTTATATTACAAAGGGGTTGGAAGCGGTGTTCCCTCTAAGCTGAGTTAGTGTGAGCTAGCTCACAGGTTTTTTTAGCCTCCGGCTCACACATTCTTGTCTTCGGTCAGGAAGGAGGGCTCCAGAGCAAACTGACTGACGCAGCAGCCAAAATTTGCTTGCTCACAGCTTTGATGCCAGGAGCTCACAACGTAGAATATTTGCTCACAGGACTCCACAGCTTAGAGGGAGCATTGGTTGGAAGGCAATTAAGTTGTTTTAATTTTAAACAGTGGGCTTAATGAGGAGGGAGGTGGAGTGCCCCCCCCCCCACAAGCCCTCTCAGGAGAGGAGGAAAGGATGAGTTCCTTCCTGGCCATAGGCAGCCCCATTTGGTGGGGGGTTTTAGGTGAAGTTGGCCTTTCTGAAGAATAAAATGCAATAGTAAACAGTTAACTGAAGAATGTTCAATGTTATGCAAATAAATGTATTGTAACTAATATGAATGTGGAAGAAGAACTCAGGAAACGAATGGAATTACACATGACAGGCGGCACAAGATCATAGGAGTCAGAATAGGAAGTAATTCTTGTTTAGAGTCGGATTCAACTGGCTTTCGAGCAAGGTATAACAGGAGTCAGTGGATGAGCCGGAGAACACTTTCGATTAATAACGGGGGTGAATAATATAATAGACTGTTGGAAAATAAGATTAGTATTCACTACAGAAATTAATAAACTAAGACACATGTAATTTACAGCTGTAACTCATTAAGAAAGATTTACTGGACTTGGGATTTACGTTTTGATGATGATTTTAGCATGATGTGAAAATGGAAAATGTTAACCTTCTGTTCTTACACATGGAATTCACTGCCACAGGAAGTGGTGGCAGCTACAAGCATGGACGGCTTCAAAAGGGATTTAGATAAGCATATGGAGCGGAGGTCCATCAGTGGCTATTAGCCACAAGGTATATATAGGGACTCTGGGGCAAGTGATGCTCTGTCTTCTTGGTGCTTGAGGGGGGGCAACAGTGGGAGGGCTTCTAATGTCCTGGCCCCACTGCTAGACCTCCTGATGGCACTGGTATTTCTGGCCACTTTGTGACAGAGTGTTGGATTGGATGGGCCTTTGGCCTGATCCAACATTGGCGTCTCTTATGTTCTTACTAGGGAAAAGGCCTGCTGTGGAAATAAATACAACGATCTCTAGAAAGAGGCTCTGGGCAGGTGCCCCGGCTTTGGACACTCAGTGTCAATTTGCTGTGGCGACCTCAGCAGGGTATAATGACACTGAGTCCACCATTTTCTCCAGAGGAACTGATCTCTGCTACCTAAAGAACAGTTGTAATTTTGAGTGATCTCCAGCCCTCACCTGGATATTGGACACATTTTACCTCAGAACAGCAAACTGTTTAGAATGTTAGAGGCAAAAGCCAATCAAGTCACATATGCAAACGACCTCTGTGTTCCGAGGCAGCCAGTGGATAGGGACAGATTCTGAGTGACACACCAGGGTGCCAACCAATTCCGGAGCGTGTGGAATGTTCTAGAGAAGTGCCACCACCATTCGGCTTTTATATATGTATAAGGGAGATGTTCTTCCCTATGTCCGTTCACATGTTGCCTTGACAGAGCTTCCCCTGGCTCTTCTGGGACCTTGTGGAAAGCTGCTTTGGGGTGAAGTTGAATTTTGCAGGCAAGGCGGGGAGGCTGCCATATCAAATTCTCGCACCCCACTGGCAGCTGTTTTTCCTTCCCCGGAATATGCGGTGTGTCAGTCAGCTCTCTCTGTCTCTGTCTGTCTGTCTGTCTGTCTGTCTGTCTTTCTCTCAGTTGACTGTCGGTACTAATGTAGAATTGATGGGTTTCTAAAACACTGGAACAGCCAATGTGGTAACTATTGAGGGGGGCCCTGCAGGGAGTTTGGGGGCAGGGATAATGCAGGGAAACCTGTCCCCCTGTGGCAGAGACAGAAGCTCATGGAGTGGGTAGGGTTATGTTTTGGGCTTTTCTCCTGTTTCCCCCCCTATGGATTCAAGGCAGACTGCAGGTGGAGGAACGTGTTTTGGGAGGCTTCCCTCAGCTGAAATCTCCCCGCTACAAAAAGCACCATAGCCAACCTACCCAGGCAGAGAGTGCGAAATCTTTTCCCCTGCAGGGCTAGTTTTCTATGCGCAGGGAAATTTTAATTCTGAGTTGGCACTTTTCATTTGCCCCCTCCAGTCAGGCACTCCCGTCCCTTCCCTTCAGGGCTCTCCCGCCTCATTCTTCTAAGGGGGGGCAGGCAGGAGGGTCTTGACCTCCCTCAGAGAAGGGAGGGGTGTGGCTTCAGGCAGGGGAAGGGACTCCTCTCCCAGGAAGGGGGTGGCAGAATTTGCGAGGAAGCATTTTTTTGGGGGGGGGGGGTGGATGAATAAGGAAGGTGAGACCACCCCCTCCATATAGAATGGTGGGTTGTTGGGCCAAAGGCTCCTGAGCCTTGAGAGATCCAATCCAGTATCTTGAATTGTGCCCTGAGTCCAATCTGGAGAGAGGTTCACTCCAGGGACTGGAACAGTTAATGCCTGTGGAGCGAAACATTACGAGTGGAGGTTTCTCTCTCTCCCTCTCTCTGAAGTGTCTGGGGCTTGTCACTTCCCCGCCATGCCAAATGTCCTGGCCTCTCAAATGTCTGCGATCTGGTTTCCTTACTATGTAAAGACCAGTGTTCCCTCTAAGCTGAGTGAGTGTGAGCTAGCTCACAGTTTTTTAGCCTCCGGCTCACAGATTTTTGTCTTCGCTCAGGAAGGGATGGGCTCCAGAGCAAACTAATTCATGCAGCAACCAAATTGCTCGCTCACACCTTTAATGCCAGGAGCTCGCCAAGTAGAATTTTTGCTCACAGGACTCCACAGCTTAGAGAGAGCCTTGGTAAAGACTACGTGTCTTTGGGGGGGTGGGAGCTGACGGTTATTTCTGGCGGGCAAATAGGGGTGTGTTTGTATGACTTTGGTGCCTTTACTTGAATTCCCTCTATCTGTAACCGTCCGTGCGTTTCACTTCCGTTCTAACAACAGATGCCTCCCGGATGATATCTATCAACTGTCTCAATAAAGCTAGCTTTCTTTAAACTGGCTGGGGTTGAGAAGGGATTGAACCAGGAACCTGACAACGGGTTTCCCTCCCTCCCTCTTTCTTTCACTCCCTCCCAGGCAGGAGCGGAACGACACCCCAATGCCTCCTCCACCCTCTCCTCTGTGCGCTGAAGGGAAAGGAGCCGCCATGCAGCCAGCCCAGGTATTGGGGGGGGGGGATCACTGTTCCCTCTAAGCTGAGTTAGTGTGAGCTGGCTCACAGTTTTTTAACCTCCAGCTCACACATCTTTTGTCTTAGCTCAGGAAGGTGGGCTCCAGAGCAAACTAATTTATGCAGCGGCCAAGTCGCTGGCTCACAACTTTAATACCAGGAGCTCACAAAGTAGAATTTTTGCTCACAGGACTCCACAGCTTAGAGGGAGCATTGCTGGGGAGATGTGCGGCAGACAATAAAGATGCTCTCTTCTCTGTGGTAATGCTCAGAGGATCAGGCTCCTTCCCATTAATTCTAGTGTTCCTCACTGGGGAGGCAGAAAAACAGTCACCCCCCGGGCTTGGATGGTTTTTGCTGAGAAAGAAGACAATTAGAACATTATGTTGATATGGTCCAACTCTAAATGTCTCCATAATGATACTGAATATCCCACAGAAACCTATTTCGTCCTTTATCATCTGTTCATTTCTGGCCTCTTCCCCAGGAGGCTGCTGGCCCAAATGCTCCCAAAGAGTGTTTGGGGTGTGTGTGTGGAGATGTGTCCCAAGGGGCTCTCCTCACCACCTCTTCGTGCTTTGTGCCAGTTTGGTGTCGTGGTTAAGTGGGCGGACTCTAATCTGGAAGAACCGGGTTTGATTCCCCACTCCTCCACTGCACCTGGCTGGATGACCTTGGGCAAGCCCTAGTTCTGATAAGAGCTGTCCTTGAAAAAAGAGCAGTTTCTGTCAAGAGCTCTCTCAGCCCCAACTACCTCACAGGGTGTCTGTTGTGGGGAGGGGAAGGGGAAGGAGTTTGTAAGCCGCTCTGAGACACCTCTGGGTAGTGAAAGGCAGGGTATAAATCCAATCTCTTCTTCTTCTCTACCTCACAGGGTGTCTGTTGAGGGGTGGGGAAGGGAAAAGAGTTTGTAAGCCGCTCTGAGACACCTTTGGGTAATGAAGGGCAGGGTATAAATCCAAACTCTTCTTCTTCTTCTTCTACCTCACAGGTTGTCTGTTGTGGGGAGGGGAAGAAAAAGGAGTTTGTAAGCCGCTCTGAGACACCTTTGGGTAGTGAAGGGCGGGGTATAAATCCAATCTCTTCTCTTCTTCTTCTTCTACCTCACAGGGTGTCTGTTGTGGGGCGGGGAAGGGAAAGGAGTTTGTAAGCCGCTCTGAGACACCTTTGGGTAGTGAAGGGGTGGGGTATAAATCCAATCTCTTCTTCTTCTACCTCACAGGGTGTCTGTTGTGGGGAGGGGAAGGAAAAGGAGTATGTAAGCTGCTCTGAGACACCATTGGGTAGTGAAGGGCAGGGTATAAATCTACTTCACGCAGGGGGAGTGGGCCCTGCTGCGCCCGGCCCAGAGAGCACTCTACAAGGAAGTCATGCTGGAGAATTTTGGGAACGTGGCCTCTCTGGGTGAGGAGGAGCCTTCTCTCCCTCTTGCAGTGAGGAGTTGACAGTGAGGAAGCCCTGCAGGAGGAAGGACGTGGTGTCAGGCTGTCTGCCCCGGTCCCAGTGGCTGGTCTCTGCCTCCCTCCGTGATCCTCCCTCTGAGGTGGGGAGGGTCCTGTGCCCTCCTAGCAGAGAGGGGGAGCCCCCGCCTGGCAGCCTGGCAGTCCTGGGCCTGAGCCACGTGAGAGGGCATCAGAAGAGGTGCCGGGGGAGGCCCGGTCTGGAGATGGTGGTGGAGGGATCTAAGCAGGGGGCTTCCCTCCAGTCTGGGCCTGGCCTTCCCTGGGATGAAGTGTGGCTGTGGAACAAACCCTGCTGCCTTTTCTGTCCTTTTAGTTCTTAGCTTGGCAGCGAAGAGGCACAGAACTGCCAGTGTTACGCCAGCACCCCTCTAGTCTAGGGCCTGCCCCACGAGCAGAGGTTGATTCGGGGGGGGGATCGTGGGGGATCGCAGTTTCCCCGGGTGAGGTGCGGGGGGGGGCGAGGCACACGACGAAGCCCCGCCCCTTGCTTCTGGCCGCCCCACTTCCGGCCCTCATTCAGCCAGGAGGAGGCAGGAGAAGAGGGAGAGTAAGTTGCTTCCTCCCCGCCTCTCCCCACCCCTGCCTGCCTGGGGCCAGGAAGGGCCTTGGCGGCGCTTCCTCGCACTCCCGCCGGCCTTGCAGGTCCACCGCTGGGCCCCTGATGTCAGGGGGTGTGACATATGCTAATGAGCTATGCTAATGAGTTCCCCTAGCTCTTTTTCTACAAAACTACCCTTGCCCACAAGATAGGAAAAGGGTTAGCTCAAAGCCTCCCCGTACCTTGCTTTCAGTCCCAGAGAAGAGGCACCTAAAGAAATGGTCAGTTTTTGTGACAACAAAGGACAAATATTGCTGAAGACACAAAGGGACGTCTCTTCAGCTAAATGTCTTCACATATTCAAATGACCAAGCTGGTCTGCTTCCTGAGTCAGTTATAAAGGGACAAACGCCTCTTCAGGCTCTCAACAGATCCGGAAGCAAGTACCGAATGGTTGTTTTTGAGTGACTCTCAGACCACAGTTCGCATTGCTCCAAACAGATGTGGGCAAAAGAAATAAGTCACGTGAATTCTTTGGGCTAGCAAATAAGACCGTGTGATTGGATACCGCTGTCACAAGGGCGCCCCTCCCACCAGGAGATATGGCAGATGACGTATGTAAAGTCTGGAACCCAGCCATATCTTTCAGGTCAGGTTCTTCCATATAAACCACTATCGCCCCTAAGGAGAGAGAGAGATGCTCTTCCGTCTTGGACCTACGATCTACTTTCTGCCTCTTTCTTCATCTCTCCCACTTTCTCTCACCAAAGTATTTTTCCCCGCTGCTCTGACGCTGGGTGGCCTCCCGGCATCCCTCTCCAGATCCCCGGTTCCCCTGGCTCCTGCCTTCCCCCCTTTCTGGCCACATCTCCAAAACAACTTTCCCGCTCCTTGGATTCCCCCGGCCTCCTCTGTGCACCCTTTCATTCCTTTTCCCTCTCTCTCGTCTAGCCTTCCTCCTCTCGTGTTCTTCAGGGACATTTTATTTATTAAATTGGATTTACTCGGCCACCATCCTCTACTAGTAGGGCTCAGGGTGGCTTGCAACAGAATAATATGCACACAGCCCCAGAACTCTCTCATGGACTGGCCACGAATGGGACACAATTGGGCATCTTAATCATCAAAAATATTAGTAATTGTTGGATTAAAGTAAAGGTAAAGGTTTCCCTTGCTCGAAAGCCAGTCGAATCCGACTCTAGGGTTGCGGTGCTCATCTCCGTTTCAAAGCCGAAGAGCCAGCGCCGTCCGAAGACGTTTCCGTGGTCATGTGGCCGGCATGACTAAACACCAAGGCGCACGGAATGCTGTTACCTTCCCACCGAAGTGGTACCTATTTATCTACTTGCAATTTCTTGCTTTCGAACTGCTAGGTTGACTGTGTGGATCACAACAAATTATGGCAGGTCCTTAAAGAGATGGGAGTACCAGACCACCTCACACGTCTCTTGAGAAACCTGTATAAGGGCCAAGA
>NW_015177050.1:61831-61963 GCF_001447785.1 Gekko japonicus | reverse complement strand
CAGTAGTCATGTATGGCTGCGAGAGTTGGACTATAAGGAAGGCCGAGCGCCGAAGAATAGATTCTTTTGAACTATGGTGCTGGAGAAGACTCTTGAGAGTCCCTTGGACTGCAAGAAGATCAAATCAGTCAA
>NW_015177050.1:52011-56197 GCF_001447785.1 Gekko japonicus | reverse complement strand
CTGCACAATTGTCGCCCTAGGTAGGATTTGACTACAAAATGTAGGCCGCCTGTAAACCGCTCTGAGACCCAGTAGGGGTCATGAGCGGTATAGAAGTCACATGTAAATAAATAAAAATAAATATTTTAGTCCAGAAATCTACGGCTTTTTCGCACGTCCACCACATATGATAAAATGAGCCTTCATGCTTTCTACATTTCCAACATTTACTAGACATGTTTTGATTCATGTTTCCTATCTTCTTAGGCGTCATATTAGACGTGCGAAAAAGCCGTAGATTTCTGGACTAAAATACACAGCGAAATGCCCCCGGTGTGCGGATGCTTATATCCTGTACATCATTTTATAACAATTCTCTCTAACATTAGTACAAGTCGATATCTTTATAGAATTTTTCCATAGATACTCCCACGAATCTATTGTCACCTCCTTATTCATATTAATGGCCCATTTAAGCATTTGTTCTTTTACTGTCTCATCTTCTGTATACCATTTTAACAAAATTTTATACACATTTGAAATCATTTTTTCCCTCCACTTTCCCAAACAACTTCAATTTCATTTTTCTCCTCTCTAAAACCATATTTTCTCTTATCTGCTTTGAATACATCACAAATCTGCATATAACTCAACCAAACATATCTATAATGTATCTCATCTTGTTTTTTCATTACCCATTCTGTTCCCTCTTTTTTTTATTAAGTCTCTATAAGGCAACCATTCTTCACCTCTTTGTCTGGAATATGGTGTCAATACTTCCGCTGGTACAATCCAAAGTGGTCTTGCTTCATAAAAAAATCTTTTATATCTCATCCACGTTGCAAATAACGCCTTCCTCACAAGGTGGTGTTTAAAAAAACTGTCCATTTCAGTCTTTTCATACCATAGGTATGCATGCCATCCAAACCTGCAATCATGTCCTTCCAGTACTAGCAGTTTTTTGTTGTCTAATCTTACCCACTGCTCCATCCATGTAAGACAAACTGCTTCAGAATATAGTCGCAGGTTTGGTAGCTGCAAACCTCCTCTCTCTTTAGCATCACACAAAATTTTCATTTCTATTCTCGGTTTTCTGCCTGCCCAAACACATTTTGAAATCTCTTTCTGCCATTTGTTCAAAACCTCTATCTTGTCCAATATTGGAATGGTTTGAAATAGAAACATCAACCGTGGTAAAATGTTCATTTTGACCACTGAAATTCTTCCCATCAAAGATAAATTCATAGTGTCCCATTTTTTAAAGTCTTGGGCTAACTTACTCCAAAGTTTCTCATAATTGTTTTTATACAAATCAATATTCTTCATTGTTAGCTCAATTCCCAAATATTTTGTCTTCTTTACAACCTCACATTGTACCAGCTCTTGTAATTCTCTTTGCTTATTTTTAGTCATATTTTTACATAACAGTTTTGTTTTGTTTTTATTGACAAAAAACCCTGCCAATTCTCCAAAGTCGTTTATTTTTTGAAATAACAGCGGTAGTTTCTCATTGGGATTTTCTACTATAAACATCACGTCGTCTGCGAACGCTCTATATTTATATACATAACCTTTATGATTCAGTCCTTTTATCTCTTCATCTGCTTGTACCTTCTGCAGTAATATTTCTAACACCCAGATAAACAGCAGAGGAGAAAGTGGGCAGCCTTGTCTTGTTCCTTTTTGTACTTTGAGTTGATCTGTCAACTCTTTGTTTACATTCAGTTTCGCTCTTTGATCCGAATAGATTGCCTCAATCACGTTCCTAAAAGGTTGCCCTACTTCTATCTTATCCATCATTTGAAACATAAAGTCCCAGAGTGTTGGACTGGATGGGCCACTGGCCTGATCCAACAATGGCTTCTCTTATGTTCTTAAGAACTCTCGGTCTGGGGCAAGTGATGCTCTGTCTTCTTGATGCTTGGGGGGGTCAACAGTGGGAGGGCTTCCAATGTCCTGGCCCCACTGGTGGACCTCCTGATGGCACCTGGTATTTCTGGCCACTGTGTGACACAGACTGTTGGACTGGATGGGCCTTTGGCCTGATCCAACATTGGCGTCTCTTATGTTCTTATGTAAAAAGAAGCCTGTTGCTCCAGTCTTTTGTCTTTCGTTCTTCATAACTAATAAAGCTGAATCACTGTTCATTCAAAGCTGCATGGAGTCTCGCACTTAACAGGGACGTTATCAAAAGCCTTACTGAAGTCAAGATAAACTATGTCTACAGCCTTCCCCTGATCCAACAAGGTAACAAGTTTCTCAAAAAAAGAGATAAGGTTAGTCTGACATGACTTGCTCTTGAGAAACCCATGCTGGCTCTTAGTAATCACAGCCATCCTTTCTAAGTGCTCAAGGACTGTTTGGTGATTTGTTCTAAAACATTTCCCGGTACAAATATCAAGCTGACAGATTGGTAGTTACTAGGAACCTCCTTTCCCCCCTTCTTACCCACCTCCAATCTTCTGGCACCTCACCTGTTCTCAAAGAATTCTCAAAAATAATGGACAGTGGCTCAGAAATAACATCCATGAGTTCTTTTACTAGCCTTGGATATAGTTCATCTGGCCCTGAGAACTTAGTTTCATTTAAAGAAACGAGGTGTTTATGTACTACCCCTATGCCGATCCGAGGCTGCAACTCCCTTCCTTCATCATGTATTCTGTTTCTGCCATGCTGAGCACCATTTCCCTCACAAGAGACATCTGAGGAAAAGGAGGAACTGAGCAGTTCTGCCCTCTCTTCATCACCTCTTATAATTTCACTTTCCTGTCCCTGCAATGGGCCTACCAAGTCCTTGCTCTTTTTTCTTACTTTGAACATAACAAAAGAACTCTTTTATGTTGTTCTTCGCACTTCTCGATAGCCTAAGCTCATAGCTTTCTAACACTCTCCCTACAAGTACTGGTTATTTGTTTGGATTCATCCTTGGTTACAAGACCTTCCTTTCATTTCCTAAATGAGTCTTCCTCCCCCCTCAGATCTTTACAAAGCTGTTTATGGAGCCAACTTGGCTTCTTTAGGCTCCTCCCATTTTTCCTTCTCATAGTTTGTGATTGTGCCTTCAATATTTCCCTTTTAAGAAAATCTCACCCCTCTTGAACTCCCTTCTCCTTAAGCATTTCTTTTATATCTCTCCCTTATATATAAAGGCATAGTGGGCTCCAACGTTCCAAAATGCACACCTTTAGTATTTGGCCGCAAGAACCGTCAGTCAGAAGACACTGGCTGAGTTGACTGGCTGCTTTGTGCAGTCCCGCCCAGCGTTTCAAGGTCTTTTGCATATGGAAGCTGATTGGACTTCACTCCATTCCACACCTCAAACTCCCCCCCCCCCGCAAGGCAGTTGGAACTGTCAGTTGCATATGGAACCTACTGTATTCTGAGGTAAAATATGTCCTCACTCACAACACATCACTTCCCCTTCAAAAGAAACAAACCCAATAACACAATCATGCCACACCACAAAGAAGACAGATCACACCACAAGCAGAATACCACAAGGCAAAAAATGATAGGAAAAGGTGCCAGCAGTCACCCCATTACTGCCACAGATGGTGTGCAGGTCCCAGGTTCATGTTTTAAAAGCAGCCTGGGGAATTATGGACCATTCACACACTTTCAACCTTAACATACCTCATAGGGTAGTTGTGCGGATCATACGGGGGAGAGGAGAATGATGTCAGCTGCTTTGGTTCCCACTGCAGGGAAAGACTGCCCTTTCCATAGGCAGAGGCTGGTGTGTGTGTGTAAACCTGAAGACAGACAGGCAGATAAAGGTAGGCTGATGGTTGCCTGGAAAGGACATAGGGTTGCCAACTCCAGGTTGGAAACTTCCAGGATATTTTAGGGATGAAGCCTGCTGAGGGTGGGGTCTGAGGAGGAGGAAGAGGGGGACCTCAGACAGATACAATACCATACTGCCCACACTCCAGACAAGCTGTTGCCAGTCTCCAGGTGACAGCTGGAGAGCTCTTAAAGCTCTGGTGCTAATTCAAAGTGTTGCAATTTATCAACAGAGTAGTGTTTTGGAAAATCTTGAGGAATTGTTTGGTGCATTTACGATGGGGCACCCACCCAGAGCCTCTGGCATTTTCTCACTCTGCTGGCATCAAAACCAATTTAAGGCAAAATAAGAGGCTACTGAGAGGGGAGGAAATAAAGTTGCCAGCTTTAGGTATGGAAATTCCTGGAGATTTGAGGAGTGGAG
>NW_015177050.1:28891-51196 GCF_001447785.1 Gekko japonicus | reverse complement strand
CTCCAGGTGAGGGCTAGAGATCACTCACAATTACAACTGCTCTTCAGGTAGCAGAGATAAGTTCCTCTGGAGAAAACAGTGGACTTTGTCATTATACCCTGCTGAGGTCACCACAGCAAATTGACACTGTTTGCCCAAAGCCAGAGCACTCCCCCAGAGCCTCTTTCTAGATCTCGTTGTGTTGCTTTCACAACGGGCTTTACGGCTAGTGTGTGTGTGTGTGTGTGTGTATATATATATATATATATATATATAATTGTTTTCCCACTATAGCTACAAAACTACACCCTACCACCTACACCCTACACAAGAGAGTAACAAGGTACATTAATAATCTATCAGTACGCTTTGGATATTTCTCTACATACTTATGGATACATTATATCTTTTAAATTATAATAAAAAGTATTCAATTAGAGAATACAAATAGGAATTTTTGATTAATATTTCACATCTTAACATTTCTGTCAATTCATTACATTTCAGCATAGAAAATCTCAGATCTTCATTTAGGTTTCTTCTTGCCTTTACGCTTCTTCTTTTGCCAGGGGAGTTTAACCTTAAACGATCTGGGGGCTGCCGCTCCCAGATTGGAATCAATGTCAGAGTCAAAGATTTCACCCAGGGATGCCAAAGATGCGGTAGAAGATGAGCTATCCGTATCCGACTTCTGTTGTTCACTGTTTTTCTCTGTTGCCTTTTCTCCCTCTGCTTCTTTATTTTGTTTAACCAGAGTTTGATGCTGCTTTAGAAATTGTTCTGTTTTTAAGAAAGAGTCAATCTTTTCTTTCTTAGAAATTGTTCTGTTTTTAAGAAAGAGTCAATCTTTTCTTTCTTTTCTTTATAGTTGAAAATAAATCCTTCTGGAAGAATCCATCTATATTCGACATTGTTTTTTTGAAGAAATGCTGTGATATTTTTATATTGCTTCCGTTTTTTATGTATTTCATATGGAACATATTTCAGTATTTTGATCTCCTCCTCTTGGATTTTTATTGTTGTAGCTGTAGAAGCTTTAAGCATCAAGTCTCTTGTTGATCTTTTCACAAATTTCACAAAAAATTCCCCTGGAAGATTATTCCCCCCCCCCCACAAAGTCTGAATAGGCTCTATAAATCATATCAATATCTGTTTGTATTATTTCGGGTTTGCTATTAATCAAGGGGGCCAAATCATCGCTTAAAATTTCTCTTAGATTCTCATCTTTTTTCCTCAGGAACCCCTTGAAATCTTAAGACATACAAAGATCTTTCCATTTGTAGTTGTATTAATTGTTGCTTTTCAGAAGCTCTTTCTTTGTCTGCAATGTCCATTCTTTGATCCATTTCTTTGGTCTTAGTTTCAATTTTTTGTAGCTTTTTGGCTGTCTTCTCTGATTTGTTTTTAGTCTCCTTAAACTCTTTCTCCAGATTATTGAATTTCTGATTGAGAGTCATCATCTGATCCAGCAGAGGGCACTAGGCTTCAGAAATTTTAGTAGATATCTCGCTGGTATTTTCCGGTCTTGTGACCAGTGATGCTGTACTGGCATTTTCTGTGGTGCCTCTGCCTCTGGATGCCATTTTTCCCCCTCGCTGAGAGATTGTTTTTATTTAGGTAAACGTTTTTTGAAGTTCTGGGGGTTTTTTGTGTCATATATATTTAGTCCCGATGCATTCCACTTAGATGGGATAGGATTTTAACAGCTTAAACTAGGCTTGCAAAGCTTTAATCGCTCTTACGTTATGGGGTAGGGTTCTTCCTCTGAGAGTCCCCCCTTTCTCTGTGGAGCTGTGCCGCTTCGCTATTTCACTGTTTAATCCTCCACCCTCTTTGTATTCGTCTTTCTCTTTGAAATTTAACTCACTTTTTCTTTATTGCTGAATCGCTGAATCACCATGTAGAGAGAGTCCTTTTACTTAAGTCCTTATACACTCTGGTCCGGTAACATCTCTAGTTACCATTGCTGGCCTTGAGGCAGCGGGACCTTATGGAGCAAAAAAGAGCTCAATTCCCCAAGCCGAAACTTTGGGAGCGGCTCTTTCAGCACTCCAGGCTAGAAGCTCCCTCCAAGAGCTCCGTGGGAGGATCGGAGCAGGCCAATCCCCCTCCCTGCTGCCTTGATCCAAATCGCACCCATCGGAGCTCTAAGAGGTGTGTTCATCCATGAGTCGCCACAAACCAGAAGTCCTCCTTAAGCATTTCTGACCATGGTATTCTACCCAGCATTATTTAAGTTTGTTAAAAATTGCTTTCCTGAAGACCAACCTATATATCTGACTACGTACCGCTTTTCCCTTCCCCAAGACTGTAAATTCCAAAATTACATGGTCACTACTACCCAGGATGCCCACTACTTTCACCTCATCAACCAGTTCTTTCCTGTTGATGAGAATCAAGTCCAAGATAGCAGATCCCTGTGTCTCCCTCTCCACTTTCTGGAAAATGAAGTTGTCAGCAAAAGAAGTCAGGAATTTATTTGACCATTTATTTTTACCAGAGTTGGACTTCCAACAAATATCTGGGTAATTGAAATCTCCCATGAACACCTTGTTAGACTTTAGGTACTACTGGCTCAAAATTCGGTATTTGTGGAAAGTGTCCTAGCATAACACCAGGTTTCCCTTTCTTTCAGCAGGAGACATGTGGCAGTCAGCAAATGAAGTAGGAGAATGCCTGTTGATGGGAAAAGAGGATACATATTCAGATGTGAAAGAGGAGTTTGAATATTCGGATGCACCAAGGAAGGAGGAGGGGAAACACCCACAAACAGGGAGGAATAATTCTGGTCCTTTACAGCGGGATGACTCTCTATGGCAAAACATATGTCAAGGAAACAACAGGAATGAGTGCACTGCAAGCAGGGAAAATTCCACTGAAATATCACTTAACATTCAACAAAGGATGTATAACAGAAAGAAAATATATAAATGCCTGGAGTGTGGAAAAAATTTCAGACAGAAAGTATTCCTTACTTCCCATCAAAGAATTCACACAGGGGAGAAACCATACAAATGCCTCGATTGTGGGAAAAGCTTCAGTCGAAGAAATGTTCTTATTTCCCATCAAAGAATTCACTCAGGGGAGAAACCATATAAATGCCTGGAGTGTGGGAAAAGATTCAGTCACAGTAGAAGCCTTACTGTCCATCAAAGAATGCACACAGGGGAGAAACCATATGAATGCTTGCAGTGTGGGAAAAGCTTCACTGACAGGTTCACTCTTACTTCCCATCAAAGAATTCACTCGGGGGAGAAACAATACACATGCCTGGAGTGTGGGAAAAGCTTCACTGACAGGTCCAGTCTTACTTCCCATCAAAGAATTCACTCGGGGGAGAAACAATACACATGCCTGGAGTGTGGGAAAAGCTTCACTGACAGGTCCAGTCTTACTTCCCATCAAAGAATTCACTCGGGGGAGAAACAATACACATGCCTGGAGTGTGGAAGAAGTTTTAGTTGCAGTTCGAATCTTTATATCCATCAGAAAATTCACACAGTGGAGAAGCCATATAAATGCCTGGAGTGTGGAAGAAGTTTTAGTTGCAGTTCGAATCTTTATATCCATCAGAAAATTCACACAGTGGAGAAGCCATATAAATGCCAGGTGTGTGGAAAAGGCTTCAGTCAGAATTCACACTTTCATGTTCATAAGAAAATTCACACAGGGGAGAAACCATACAAATGCCTGGAGTGTGGGAAAAGCTTTGCTTACAGTAATAGTCTTACTTCCCATCAAAGAATTCACACAGGGGAGAAACCATATAAATGTCTGGAGTGTGGGAAAAGCTTCAGTGACAGTTCACACCTTCATGTTCATCAGAAAATTCACACAGGGGAGAAACCATACAAGTGCCTGGAGTGTGGGAAAAGCTTTGGTTACAGTTCCACTCTTACTTACCATCAAAGAATTCACACAGGGGAGAAACCATATACATGCCTGGTGTGTGAAAAAAGATTCCGTAACCGTTCAAACCTTTATGTTCATCAGAAAATTCACACAGGGGAGAAAGAATACAAATGCCTGGATTGTGGGAAAAGCTTCAGTCAAAGAACCGGTCTTACTTCCCACCAAAGAATTCACACAGGGGAGAAACCATATCAATGCCTGGAGTGTGGAAAAAGATTCAGTAACAGTTCAAACTTTCTTGTTCATCAGAAAATTCACACAGGGGAGAAACCATACAAATGCCTGGAGTGTGGAAAAGGCTTCAGTCAGCGTTCACAACTTAGTCACCATCAGAAAATTCACACAGGGGAAAAATCATATAAATGCCTGGAGTGTGGGAAAAGCTTCAGTTGGAGATACAGTCTTACTTCCCATCAAAGAATTCACAAAGGAGAGAAACAATATGAATGCCTGCAGTGTGGAAAAAGGTTCAGTCAGAGTGCATACCTTTTTTCCCATCAAAGAACCCATACAGGGGTGAAACCATACAAATGCCTGGAGTGTGGGAAAAGCTTCAGTAAGAATTCCGGTCTTACTTCCCATCAAATAATTCACACAAGGGAAAAACCATATCAATGCCTGGAGTGTGGGAAAAGATTCAGTCACAGTAGAAGCCTTACTGTCCATCAAAGAATGCACACAGGGGAGAAACCATACAGATGCCTGGACTGTGGGAAAAGCTTTGCTTACAGTAATAGTCTTACTTCCCATCAAAGAATTCACTCGGGGGAGAAACCATACAAATGTGTGGAGTGTGGGAAAGGTTTCACTGACAGGTCCTCTCTTACTTCTCATCAAAGAATTCACAGTGGGGAGAAACCATATAAATGCCTAGAGTGTGGGAAAAGCTTCAGTCGCAATTCAGACCTTAATGTCCATCAGAGAATTCACAGTGGGGAGAAACCATATAAATGCCTAGAGTGTGGAAAAAGCTTCACTTGCAGTTCCAGGCTTACTATCCATCAAAGAACTCACACAGGGGAAAAACCATATAAATGTCTGGAGTGTGGAAGAAGCTTTAGTTGCAATTCGAATCTTTATATCCATCAGAAAATTCACACAGCGGAGAAACCATATAAATGCCAGGTGTGTGGAAAAGGCTTCAGGCAGAATTCACATCTTCATGTTCATCAGAAGATTCACACAGGAGAGAAACCGTATGAATGCCTGGAATGTGGGGAAAGCTTCAGTGAGATATCCAGTCTTTCTTCCCATCAAATAATTCACACAGGGGAGAAACCATATAACTGCCTGCAGTGTGGGAAAAGCTTCAGTGTGAGTGGAAGACTCACTATCCATCAAAGAACTCACACAGGGGAGAAACCATATAAATGTCTGGAGTGTGGGAAAAGTTTCAGTCGGAGTGGCGGTCTTACTTCCCATCAAAGAATTCACTGGAGAAAAACCATATAAATGTCTAGAGTGTGAGAAAAGATTCAGTTGTAGTGGAATCCTTACTTCCCATCAAATAATTCACAAAGGGGAGAATCCATAGGGCACACCTTGCTTTCCACCAAAGGAAGCACACATAACCTCTTTAAGGTTAAATTCTTGGTCAGGAGAAGTACCAAAAATTCAGAACTGCCTCTCAACATTGGCAGTTCATTAGTATAACTGAAGAAATAGGAGATACAAGTGGGGACCTGCAAGAAACTTATGGGACCCCCTATCCCATTCTCCCCTCCTCTGCTTCTTCCCCTCTCTCCCTACTTCTCTCACACTCTTTTTCTTCCTGCCACCTGTTTTCTTACCGTCTCCCCTCCATGCCTATCACTTCCTTTCTGCCCCTACACCATCACTCTTTATGCCCCTGTCACTCTCCTGGCCTTCCACCTACTTCCCCCCCCACACACACACACAGCGGCCACAGCCGCTCTTTAGGAATCACAACGGATTGCCCAAATACAGAGAATAGTTCCTCTTAGGGTTCCTCCATGTTGGGAAATTCCTGGAGATTTGGGGGTGAAGGCTTGGGAGGATGAGGTTTGAGCTTGGAAATGACCTCAGCAGGCTATAATACCATAAACTCCATCCTTCAAAGCAATCATTTTCTCTGGGGAAACTGGTCTCTGTCATCTGGAGATCAGTTGTAATTCCAGGAGATCTCCAGCCCTCACCTGGAGGTTGGCAACATTAGTTCCCCCGGATAAAATGACTGCTTTGGAAGGTGGAGTCTATGGCATTATATCTGTCTGAAGTCCCTCCCCACTTCCATCCCCAGGCTCCACCCCTCAAATATCTAGGAGTTGGCATCCCTATCTCCTTCCCACCCAACAGCCAATCTACCTTTTTCTTCCCCTCTGTCTTCAGCTTTCTGTGTCCTTTCCCCCTGCAGTTTCTACTGAGGAAAACAATGGTCTTTCTCCACCATGGGGACTAAAGCAGTTCATATTATTTTCTCCTCCTTTTTATCCACAAAACAACCCTATGACGTAGGTTGGGCTGAAAGTATGTGACTAGTCCAAAATCACCCAGTGAGCTTCCATAGCATGGTGGGGATCTAAACCTGGGTCTCGCAAACCCTACTGTGAAGCTCTGACCATTATACTACACAGACTTTCATAGGGCAGCTGTTCAATAGCAACCAGGCCTAGTTGAATCATGCAAGTCAGGTGGTATCAACTCACCCAAAGGGTGCTGCTAGGTCTAGGTTTGTCAACTTCTAGGTGGGACCTGGAGATCCCTCAGAATTACAACTGAACTCCAGACAACATAGCTCTGTCCCCATGGAGAAAACAGGTGGACTCTGGCATCATATCCTACTGAGGCCTCTCCCATCCCCAAACTCTGCACTCTTCAGACTTCACCACGGATTCTCCATGAATTTCCCAACCTGGAGCTGGCAATCCTAGTCCCAGACCTGGCTCCAACCCCCCTGCTATTTAGCCATTCATGCTGCAAGAGGAATCCTACCCAATCTGAGCTCCAGTTCTACTTTTTGCTTCCTCCCCTGTCTCTCTGCTTCCTCTTACTGTCAATGCTGTGGGACCTGGAGTAGATCCCTGCAGCGATCATTTCAAAAGGTATTGGGAGGAATTTAACCTTCCCCAAGGTTTTTGTTCTACTTTTTGGATTTTTCTGGAGACCCACAGAGTCCCCTTAGTCCGTAGAAAAACCTGTTGGGGGAGAGTGTGCCCCCTATCTGCGGAAATGAATATCCACACGCAGAAGAACTGTTGAGCATTGGGTTTCCAGAGGACCTCTGAGAAAGGACTTTGGGATTTTCCAGAAGTAAGCTGGCAAATTGTTAACCCCGAAGTAGAATTGTAGAAACAGGTGTATTATATTCAATTTAATTGACAGCAGAGGAATATTCTAATTAGAACAGGTGTTCTTATGTCAGCTTTTTAAATTAGAATGGTACCAACTGTCCCAGCTATACCTGTTATGGTGGAGACTTATGACCAGATTCTTTGCTTCAAAGAAAACTAGGAATAATTTGTCAAGAACAGGCTAGAAAAGCCTAATCGGGGTGAACAAAAGGGTAACTGTACTGTAAAAGAGAGGAAAACCCCTCTTCTGACTTGCTGGCTGCGTTCACACGGACAATTTGATCCATTGCCCTTGCTGTTCCCTTATGGATTTAGAGTGCATGATCAGACAGCAACATCTGTCTGTCGTGTCTGAGTCGTCTGAGTTCCATTCCCCCCTCCCCTTGCCCCGTGCTTCTTTGATACCTGATAAAGTCTGGTCCTGTTGGTCTGAGCTGCTTCAAACATGAATTTTCTGCCACCTAGTCACTCTGTTGTGCAGCCAAGCAGTCAGGCAGGTCTCACTGAGCTCTTGCTTTCTGGCCGCTATTCCCCCCCCCCCTCAAGTTAGCTAGGATCGCATGTAGGGTTGCCAAGTCCTTACCCTCTGTATCCTGGGGGAGTGCAGCGCCGGCCTGGGAGTGCGCGCAACCACGTCACCCGGAAGTGACGCAACCACACCGGGCACGCCGGGGGCGGAGCCACAATCATCCAAGGGAAAACCGCAGCCCCGCCCCCAACGCACCCGATGTGACTGCGTCACTTTCGGGTGACGTGCTGCCGCCGGGCACGTTGCGTGCTTTGGGGGTGGGGTTCCCCCCGGCGGAGGGTAACAGGCCTCTTGGGCGGGGGTTTCCCCACCCCCCGGGGGGACTTGGCAAGCCTAATCGCATGACTGTATATATGCACCTCCCCCCCGGGGGGGGGCTGCTCAAAACCTTGTTTTCTTTTGAAAAACTCTTAAAGAAAGACGCCCCTTTTTCTGCAGCTTTTTAATATCATTTGGGGAAGGGGTAAATGGAAAATATTAGAGGGAGGACGGCAGTGGACTCCATTTCCCAGCAGTCTCTTCACCACTTCTGCGATTACTCTGTGGACTTAATTTTAAAAGAAAATGGCCAACAGCCCCACGAACTCCATATCCCAGCATGCTGAGTGCTTCTGGGCATGCTTCTAAGGGCAAACATCTAAAAAAATGGCTGACGGGCAGACTCTGCTTTCTGCTGTCTGGTCATGCAAGGAGGAGTAAAATGGCATTGAAGCGTGCTAAAATGGATGAGTCTGGTCAGGATTCTGTGCCACAAAATAACCTGGCTTAATTTGAGGTGGGGCAACAGTGGATTAAACTGCCCAGTGTGACCGCAGCCACTGTGTGTTTTAGAAATTAAGATATAACTTTAATATTTTGTTTATAGCTGAGAATGAAAGCTTATGGTATTGACAAAGACATAGCTAGCTAAATATTTACCAAGACTATATTTTTAAATAAAAATCTTTGCTAAATACATAGCTACAAGCTATGAGAAACTACCAAGCTTATTTTAACTAAGTAAGGTCTGGAAATGACGAAGAGCACGAGGTGTGCTGTAACTCCAGCCAAAGAACAAAAGTAATTACAAGAGTGCTTACCAATTAAAAGAACTAACTAAAAGTGCAAACCTTGTATTATACAAAGGGGGCCCCAGCAGACTAAAGAAAAATAGCACATTTTAGAAGACCAGAAACTTAAATTAGATTTAAAAATCTTTATAAAATTAACAAAAATATTCTGGTGGATCAAAATGAAGAATAGTAGAAAACTTTCAAGTAATTTATAAAAGCTTAATGCGATAGACCGTTTTGCAGCATTAGAAAGTGCATATAGAGAATTTAATATTTGAAAAAAGTGCTATAATTTTGTATTTTCCATAATTCAATGTATCCTTCATATATTTTTAGTAGAAATTAACCACAAAATGGTATTAATATACTTTTATATGCATGTATGTAAGATGTAAAGGAACCATTTTTGTAACAGAACGGATAGATTTTATACTGAAAATGAACTCAGCCCCTTTGTGTGTATAAAGTTCATTCAAAGGTAAAACAAGTCTGGGAAATTGGCCAAAAGGCATTCATCATTCTTAACGAGATGAACACCTGCATTGTAGAGTTGAGACATGGCCAATAAACATCTTATTTGTCAAATATGTAGTTCGAAAGCAAGAAATTGCAAGTAGCTAAATAGGTACCACTTCGGTGGGAAGGTAACAGCGTTCCGTGCGCCTTGGTGTTTAGTCATGCCGGCCACATGACCACGGAAACGTCTTCGGACAGCGCTGGCTTTTCGGCTTTGAAACGGAGATGAGCACTGCAACCCTAGAGTCGGACTCGACTGGCTTTCGAGCAAGGGAACCTTTACCTTTACCTAAGATGTAAAGGAACCATTTTTGTAACAGAACAGATAGATTTTATACTGAAAATGAACTCAACCCCTTTGTGTGTATAAAGTTCATTCAAAGGTAAAACAAGTCTAGGAAAGTGGCCAAAAGGCATTCATCATTCTTAACGAGATGAACACCTGCATTGTAGAGTTGAGACACGGCCAATAGACATCTTATTTGTCAAATATGTAATTAATGGATGTTTAAACAAAGAAAATCTAACTGAGCAGGTGCAAATGATGTCAACAATGGTGTAAAGTTGGGAGGAGGAAGAATAACATATAACCAAGATCCCTGTTGTTACTCACTGGACATCTGAGCTGAATTTTTGGCCATAATGTGTCCCTTAATCAAATAAAACTTTTTCCTACCCCTTACTGCCTGGGATTGTCTGTTTCATTGTATGGTTTATTTAGGGTTGCCAAGTGCGGTGTTGTAGTAGAGATTGGACTATAAAGATTTTCCCCTGTTTTGATTATTCATATTTCTCTGGTTTTTATAGATTTGTTCTTTCAGTAATATTTTATTAGGATGTTAGAAAGGCCTGTTATATAGAAGGCTTTCCTCTTGTAGGTCTGATATTGTTAGCAGACAACATAATGGGTACAAAGTTCATGATTCTGTAGTTCTTAGGGCAAACCTTTCAATGTCTGGGTCAGATAAGATTTTAGTCTCGTATCAGTAATGAATACTTTTGTTTGGGGAAGAACAAGCTTTAGCCGATAGGCCTTAGGTCATGTCAAGTAAATATGTGACGTTATTGCATAGAAACACCTTACTTACGTTGGACCAATAAGGGGATTTCTATGTAAATGTTGTTTACGCTTTTGTAACCAATTATGCCTTTTGTGTATTATTCCCATGATGATGGTATGATGATGTCATTTTAAGTATTTAACTTTATGTATTTCCTGAATATGTTCAGAATATGCTCAAGAAGAAGAAGAAGATGAAGAAGAAAAAGAAGAAAGTTGTCAATTGTTGTTTAGCTATTTGGTCTTATTGTTTTCCTATTAATTGAAGCATGTTTCCTGATTATGCTGAGAGGAAAGTAGTCAGTTTTGATGGGTTCTTTGGCCTAACTGTTTTCCATATTTAATTACAATAAAATACAAGAACTTCCTCCTCATTTGACTTCATTTTTGACATGGAATCTAATGTCCACAACAGTGTTGCGCCGCAGCGGGGGACTCACTGCTGGCGGAAGTGACGTGATGACGCTGGGCACGCCGGGGGCGGGGCCACGACCATAGAGTTTTCCCTCGGATGACCGTGGCCCCGCCCCCAGCGTGCCCGGTGTGGTCATGTCACTTCTGGGTGACGCGCACATCGGGGTGGGGCTCCCCCTGGGGCCCGATCTGCCAGCGGTGGGGAACGGGCCTCTGGGGCGGGGGTTTCCCCGCCCCCCGGGGGGACTTGGGAAGCCTAGGTTTATTGGCTAGCCACACAAGTCAAAGAACCTTAGCGCCCTCAGGGCGTTGCCTTCAGATATATAGATATTGCTCTGTAATTACAAACAACTGCTGTCTTTTGTCTTCTAACCTTGCTTTCAGAATTTTATTGTAGTTATCAAGATGTATGAACAAGAACCAAAAAGCTGTAGAATAAAATGCTAAACCAATATTGTAATCAATATACTACAATATATGTTACTGCTGGGAAGTCTCTTTTTCTGTTTATACAAGTTATCAGGATGTATTCAACCAGTATAGTTACTCGTTTGCACAATCGTTTTAGGGTCCAGTTTTTCTATTTAGAGGACAATCACATGTTCCAGTTCAAAAGTTTTATTTCTCCTCCACTGTCACTTTTATCAAAAGTGTTGCATAAAGGTCTAATCAGGATTTCTATTGGTGGCTTCCAATCAAAAAATACCTTATATTGCGTGAGAATATCACATGTGCTGGACTTCCCATTATACACAGCCTTCTGCCTATCAACTTAAAAACTGACTTGCCTAAATCTTAAAGAATTATAATGCTTATGTATTTAGCTAAGTTTGAGAAATGTTAGTAGCTCTGGTTTTTATTGAGTGCATATTTCTATACTTGTATGACTAACTTTCATCTGTTCATCAAAGTTTTGCCTAATACAAATTGCATGCTTTATTTCAAATAAAATCATTATCTCTAAGAAGTTCACTGTTTGTTCTATTGACATAAGATCTGAAGTCTGAACTCAGATATTTCATTGTACTGCAAGAGATAAGTTTCTCAGAAGGTTTGCTCAGTTAAACCCAAATTAGTTATTCTGCTTGAATTAGTGGTCTAATGAGGCTTAATTGAAGTGATTGATCATTACATATAAAGTCCATCACAGCCTGGGTCCCTCATACCTGCAGGGATTTTTTTGTAATCCCAACTTGTATTGTTTCCTGAACGTCCCATTCCTGTTGAACCAGCAGGGAAATGAGGTGCAGGCATTCCTTAAGTTGCATTTGAGAGTTGATTCAGAAACACCTTCAGCTCTGTTACAGCAAGCAAAGCCAGACCCCTGATTCTCCAGGGTCACCAGCTGTACCCTTGGAATGGCCCAGAAGAAGGCTGAGAACTGATTTACAGTCTAGGTGGCACAGTGCACGCCTCTCTGCTCAGTGCCAGCTGCCTGCTGATAGTGAAAATGAATCTTTGCAGGATCGGCAGCACACATGACTCTGGGCTGCTGGCTATAAAATCTCCCAAGATAACTTTTTGGCTGTGGATACAACATGTTCATTAGAAGCAGAACCTGCTAACACTGCCTTGATTGATTTCTGGAAACCTGACCTCTGGCCGAACAAGACTGGTTTTCTGAAACCTCCTCTGGCCTTGTTATTCTTGGAAATTTGAAAGAGGCTGCAACCTGACACCGAAACCTGGCAAGTCAGCCAGAACACTGTTCACTTCAATATACTTCTACTTCCCCAGGTATTTTTCTGCTCTCCCCCTAAAACAGGTGCAGTAGTGTCAGCACTCTTACTTAGGGCCGCCAAGTGGAGGCCCCCACTTTGGAGGCCCAATTTCCACCACTGCAGAATCGGGCCCTGGGGGGAACTTCGCCCCCCGAAGTGCAGCATGGCTGCGTCACCAGAGGTGACGCAACCACATCAGTCACGTTGGGGGTGTGGCCCCGATCATCTGAGGGAAAACTCTATGGTTTTCCCTCCGACGATCGTGGCCACACCGTCAACGTGATTGACGTTGCGCGTCACTTCCGGTGATGTGTTGGCGGTGCGCGCGCACGCATTCACGGACAGCTCCCGGAGACTGGCGACGATCCCCTGCCGGTAAGAACTTCTCAGTTGGCAACCCTACTCTTGCTCCTGCTGTTCTCCTGAGTATCCCACTGCTCACACCAAACATTAGGTACAAAATTCACACCTCCAGGCCCCTGCCTTCTACCCCAGGGCAAATCAGACTACAGAGCAATGCTCCCTCTAAGCTGTGGAGTCCTGTGAGCAAAAATTCTACTTTGTGAGCTACTGGCATTAAAGTTGTGAGGGAGCGATTCGGCTGCTGCATAAATTAGTTTGCTCTGGAGCCGTTCTTCCTGAGCTAAGACAAAAATGTGTGAGCTGGTGGCTAAAAAACTCTGAGCTAGCTCACACTAACTCAGCTTAGAGGGAACACTGCTCCAGAGTAGGGCTGGGGCCTTGTGGGTTCATAGAAGAAGACGAGATTGGATTTATACCCGCCCTTCACTACCCAAAGGAGTCTCAGAGCGGCTTACAAACTCCTTTCCCTTCCCCTCCCCACAACAGACATCCTGTGAGGTAGGTGGGACTGAGAGAGCTCTTGACAGCAATTGCTCGTTTTCAAGAACAGCTCTTATCACAACTATGGCTTGCCCAAGGTCATCCAGCCAGGTGCAAGTGGAGGAGTGGGGAATCAAACTTACAAACTCCTTTGTCCTTCCCCTCCCCACAACAGACACCCTGTGAGGTAGGTGGGGCTGAGAGAGCTCTTGACAGAAACTGCTCTTTTTCAAGAACAGCTCTTATCAGAACTATGGCTTGCCCAAGGTCATCCAGCCAGGTTGAAGCGGAGGAGTGGGGAATCAAACCCGGTTCTCCTAGATTAGAGTCCGCGCACTTAACCTCTACACCAAACTGGCTCTCTGATTTTCTCTCTGATTCACGGTACTGGCAGCCCTTGAGAGTAAGATGACAACAAACAATTCAACTGTGCGTACAACAACACCACAGCATAGAGGGAGCATTGTTTATGACTGCAGGAGGTCTTTGGACACTATCATTGCATTTGAACATGTAATATATCCAGTTCAGACCGCGTGGCCAGCTTGGGCTCCACGTGGTCCAGCGCAAACGTCGAGCTTCGCTCAACAAGACAATGGACTATGTAGATCCTAGCCCACACCAATCAGTGGGCTAGGTTTCCAGCAGAGAGCCTATGGAACTCTCCACCACTGTAAATAACCTATTGGGAACTGGGGGTGTGTTATGGGTGGCAGTTCCACAGGACATCTAAGCCGGCCTGCGAGTTCTTGATCTAATAAAGTACGCTAAGCTGAAATCACTCATCCCTCTGCGTACTTTTCAGAACAACAACAAAAATTGCATTTAAGCAAGGAGAACCCACCGGTTGGAGTTATGTGCACCCCTTGCTACCAGCGCCCTTGAGCGCAAACTGTCATGTTTCCTTATGTTGTTGATTCGTATCTCAGTGTTGACTCATGTAGGATATGTCAAGACTCATTATAGACGTATTTGCAATTTCAACATTTGCTTACTATATCATATCTTATACTCAAGACAGTTCGAGTGCATTTCATATGTGACGGTCTTCCCTTCGCGTTTTTCCAGCTCTTCTCTCCCATAGGCCAGCTGCAGACCCCCCCCCCCCACCTTTCCTTTTTCCTTCTACGAAACGAGCCCGGTCTCGAAGGGTTAAAGCGCGAGAGCGCCGCAGTCTTAGAGAGGGGCCTGGTGTGGGAGGGGCCTGCGGGGAGGGGCGGGGCCATCTCGTTCTCCGCCCCTTGCAAGGAAGTGCGGGCTCCTGCCTTGACGGCGCGAAGGGATTCTGGTGAGCTTTAAGAGGTTTTGCAGAGGGGGGGAAATAAGGGGTTGGGGGGTGCAATGCAAAACCCACGGCAGAGAGCAAGGAGGGGAGATGTAGTAGGGGGTGAGAGAGAGAGAGAGAGCACCCCTCCACTCCGTTTCTTCCTTGTGTCCGGTTGGTTCCACCCCACCCCCACGCTTCTGCTCCACGGAGAGAGCTGTTTGTCCCCTTTGTGCAGAGAGCCACGTGGCTCTTGCAGGGGACTTGAGCGCAGGATCCGAATGCGGCGCCTTTAGGCTTTCAGGGGCGCCTTTCGGGAGGAGTCGAAGGAGGAGGAGGGGGGGGGACGAGGGGCCGAAGGAATTGGGAAGGGGGGTTGGTAAGCAGCGTTCTCTCGAAGCTGAGTCTGCGTGAGCCAGCTTACAATTTTTGTTAGCCTCTGGCTCACACATTTTCGTCTCAGCTCAGGAAGGATGTGGCAAACGAATTCATGCAGCGCAAACGAATTCATGCAGTACCCAAATGGCCCGCTCACGACTTTGATGCGAGTGGCTCGCAAAGTAGGATTTTTGCCCACAAGACCCCACCGCTTAGAGGGAGCAGACCCACTTGGCTACCATTTCCGATTCCCCCGCCCCAATGGCAACTGTTTTTCCTTCCCTGAGTATGGGGTGTGGTGAGTCCGTTTTGTTCGGTCTGTACCAATATACTAGTAGAGTTGGGGGGGAGCCCAGGGTGGGAGGGGGGGGGGGGGGGGGAGGGAACTGCATGGAGTTTGGGGCAGAGAAAATGCAAGGAAACCTGTTCCCTTCCTGTGGCAGAGACATAAGCCGATGGAGCAGACAGGATTATTTTGTGCTCTTTTCTCCTGTTTTTCCCCATGCACGGATTCAAGGCAGCTTCCCTTGAGACCCTAGGTGGAGGGACTGTGTTTTGGGAGGCTTTCCCCTGCTTCTTCCACACTCCTGCAGTTTACCCGGCAAGGTGGGTTATAAATTGAAAGTAATAATAATAATAATAATAAGAGATTGGATCTTCACTTGGAGTCTCAGAGCGGCTTACAAACTCCTTTCCCTTCCCCTCCCCACAACAGACACCCTGTGAGGTGGGTGGGGCTGAGAGAGCTCTGACACAAACTGCTCTTTTTCAAGGACAGCTGTGCCAGAGCTTGTGACTGACCCAAGGTCACATCAGCAGGTGCAAGTGGAGGAGTGGGGAATCAAACCCGGTTCTCCCAGATTAGAGTCCGCACACTTAACCACTACGCCAAACTGGCTAAATAAATAAATAAATAAATACAATCTCCCAGCCACAAAAAAGCACCATAGCCAGCCCAGACAGAGAGTGAAAAATAAATATTTTCCCTGCAGGGCTAGTTCTCTGTGTGCGGGGAGAATTTAATTCTGAGCTTGTGTGTCTCTCACCTGCCACCTTGAGTCAGGCACTCCCGTCCCATCCCGTCAGGGCTTTCGGCTCTTCCAGCTCATTGGCCTGAAAGGTGTGATATAGAATGGCCGGTTGAGGGGAGAGATGTGGGGCCAAACACTCCTGATTCTTGATGGATCAAATCCAGTATCTTGAATTGTGCACTCCAGGGACTGGCAAAGAAAATGCGAGTGGAGCAGAAAAGGGTTTCCCACCCTCTTTCTTTCTCTCCCTCCCAGGCAGGAGTGGAAGGACCCACCAGATGCCTCCTCCGCTGTCTCCTCTGTGCGCTGAAGGGAAAAGAGCCGCCATGCAGCCAGTGCAGGTATATTTTTTTTTGGGGGGGGGCATTTATTTTATTTATTATTCAACTTATACCCCGCCCTCCCAGCAAATCAGGCTCAGGCGGCTTACATTCATTAAAACATATTCCATAATATATAAATAGCTATTAAAATCAACATAAAACTGTTCCGTTTCAGTAATAATGAGTGCTGTCAATGGTTTTGCTAATGATACAAGACTCCGTTCTTCGCACGAGCTGGCCATTGCAGCAGAGAGTTGGTGGTAATAGTGGTGGCAGCTCCTAGTCGAAGGCCTGGTGGAAGAGCTCTGTCTTGCAGATCCTTGCTGGCTGAACTGTGCAAGGTCCCGCAGGGCCCCAATCTCTTCCGGGAGCTCGTTCCACCAGTATGGAGCCACCACTGAAAAGGCCCTGGCCCTGGTGGCAGCATGTCTGGGGTCCTTTGGACCAGGGAGGGTCAGTTGATTTTGAGACCCCGACCGTAGTGCTCTCTGGGGTATGTATGGGAAAAGGCGTGTATGTCAGACCCTGGCCAGATAGGGCTTTATAGGTGAGTACCAGCACCCTGAAGCGAATTCGGTATGCTATTGGCAGCCAGTGCAGTGTCCTCGCTGGGGACATGTGTGGCAGATGATAAGGATGCGCTCCTCTCTTCTCTGTTGTACTGCTCAGAGGATCGGCCTCCTTCCCACTGATTCCAGCGTTCCATTCTGGGAAGGCAGAAAAATGGTCACCCCCCCCCCCTTTGTAGGATGGTTTTTGCCGAGCAACAGGACAAATTAGAGTATTACTTTTGATATGGCCCAACTCCGAATGTCTCCGTAATAATATTGAATTTCCCACGGAAACCTCTTTAGTCCTTTATCCTCCGGACATACCTGGCCTCTTCTCCACAAGGCTGCTGGCCCATGGCAGCTGAGGACGGCCCCTCTGGTTCCCAAGGAGGGCTGGGGGAGGGAGGTGTCCCCAGAGGGCTCTTCTCGCCACATCTTTGTGCTGCTCTTCCCATATTAATTGACTCTCTCTGTTTTTGGCTCCACCCCCCAATGGACCAGCTTTTCAGTGACGTAAAGAGATCCTTCCTTCTCCTCCTTGCAGGCCGGGGTGTCCTTCGAGGAGGTGGCCGTGGACTTCACCCGGGGGGAGTGGGCCCTGCTGCGCCCGGCCCAGAGAGCGCTCTACAAGGAGGTCATGCTGGAGAACTTTGGGAACGTGGCCTCTCTGGGTGAGGAGGAGCCTTTTCTCCCTCTTGCACTGAGGAGTGACAATACGGAAGCCCTTCAGGAGGAGGGATGTGGTCGGGCCGTCTGCCCTGGTCCCCGTGGCTGGTCTCTGCCCCCCTCCCTCTGCCATCCTCCCTCTGATGGGGGAAGGGTCCTGTGCTCTCATAGCAGAGAGGGGGAGCCCCTGCCTGGCAGTCCTGGGCCTGAGCCTTGTGAGAGGGCATCAGCAGAGGTGCCAGGGGAGGCCTGGCCTGGAGATGGGGGGGGGGGCGGTCTCAGCAGGGGGCTTCCCGCCAGTCTGGGCCTGGCCTTAGTTGTGCTGAGAGGAGGTTGTAGAAGGAGCTCTGCTGCCTTTTCTTTGTCATTTTCATTCTCAGCTGGCACTTCCGTCTCAGCTTGGCATGTGACAGGGACAGCCAGTGTTCTGCCGGCGCCCCTCTGATTGTCTAGAGCCTCAGTCTACTCCACAAGATAGAAAAACGGGTTAGCTTGAGTCCCCCCCCCCCACAGACACACACACACACACACACACCTTGCTTCCATTCCCAGCGAAGAGGTGCCCAAAGGCCCAAGAGGAAGAAGAACCTTGATCAGATTTGGAAGAAATCTTCAAGATTCAAAATGAGCTTCCTGAATACCCCCTTGCAAGAACGCTCCTGCTGCAACCTGCTGAAAGCTAAGAGTCCCGACTGGCTAAGATCATTTCAGATTCCAGCCGCAAGAAAATGGCCAGTTTTTGTGACAACAAAGGACAAATACTGCCGGAGACGTAAAGGGAGTTTGCTTAGCGAAATGTCTCCTTAACACAGTCAAGCGAACAACCTGGTCTGCTTTCTGCGTTAGCTATAAAGGGACAAACTCATCTTTAGGCTCCTTAACGTATCTGTAGGCAAGTCCTTAATGGCTGTTTCTGAGTGAGTCTCAGATCGCAGTTCGCATTGTTCCAAACAGATGTGGGCAAAGGAAATGATTGAGTTGAATCCTGCAACTGGCGAATATGACCGTGTGATTGGATGCCACTGTCACAGGACAGCCCCCCCCCCCAAGTGCGATGGGGGATGAAGTGTAACAGGTCCGGGACGCGGCCGCACACTTCAGGGTCAGGTTCTTCTATCTAACCTACTCGTGCCCCTAAGGAGACCAGGATGCCAACCTCCAGGTGGGGTCCCCTGGAATGGCAGCTCACCTCCAGGTGACAGAGTTGAGACCCCCTGGTGGAAAAAGATGGTTTGGAGGCTGGACTCTAGGGCACTGTGCCCCACTGAAGGTGTCCGTCCTCCCCGGGCTCCATCCCCAACTCTCCAAGAGTTTCCCACCCCAAATCTTTGCAGTCCTACCCTCCCCCCATTCCCTGCCGGTCGCGAGGGCGGAGATGGCAACCAAAAAGGGGGCATTCACACTCTTCAATTGGTAGCTAAGATCTCCTTTCTTTCTTCATCTCTCCCTCTTTCTCCCACTGTGGCCCACAGTCCCCTGTAGTATTTCTCCCCGCTGCTCCGATGCTGCTCCTGGTTTCTGCCGGGTGGCCTCTCCGTGTCCCTCTCCGGATCCCCCGGGTTCCCCGGCTCCTGCCTTCCCCCGCCCTTTTGGGCAGGTCTCCACCACAGCTCTCCCCCTCCTTGGACCCCCCGGGCCTCCTCTGCACACCATTTCGTTCTCTTGCCCTCTCTCGCCCGGCCTTCCTTCTCTCACGTTCTTCAGGGACCGCACACAACCCCACAACACTCTCATGGACTGGCCACGAGGGAGACATAATGGGGCATCTTACTCATCAAAGCGCCTGTTGTTGTTCAGTCGCACAATCGAGTCCGACTCTTCGCGACCCCGTGGGCCACCTCCCTCCAGGCCCTCCTGTCTTCCGTCGTGCTCCGGAGTTTGCTTCATTTCATGTTCGTTGGATTGATCTTAGCAAGATCTTAGCAATTGTTGAATTCGGAATTACCCAGATATTTTACAGTTTTTTGAGTGCCACCCGCCTTTAAAACTCTCCTTTCTGTCTTGCCTCCAGTCTATACCTTTATGCTTAAACCAAGTCAACCCTTTGAAAAGAAAGGTCTCACGACTTTGTGGGGAAACGCTGCCCTCATCTGCAGTCTGTGCATACAGAGGCTGAGGTCCCCAGAGGCCCAGAGTTGGGTGTACATGGGTGCATGGGCCACATATCCATGCTCCTACAGAGTTTCAGGATGACAAAAGAGGGACGAGTCTTGACCCCTGTCATGATCTGGGCTGTGCCACCAGAGGCCTACTAGGCCCAGGGAGCCTGGCTAGCAGTAGGTGAGGCTGGGCCTACAACTCCCAGAAGCCCCTGGGAGGTTTTGGAGCCAAAATTGACCAATAGGGAAGAAGAGGGCTTGGGAACAAAAGGGCTGGTGCCAGAGCAGAAGCTGTTCTTTCTTCCAGAGGGCAAAGCCAGAAGGAAGGCTGCTGCAGGAGGAAATCCTCATCCTGAGGGCAGGGTGAGTAGTGTAAGGCCACTTGAGATAGTGAGCTTAGGGACACGTTAGGGCATTTGATTTGTTTTCTTTTCACCCACTTACTGTTGTTATTCTGCACCTGCTTGTTTGACTTCCTATAAAATAAACCTTTTCCTTGTTTCACTCTGCCTGGTCCTCAGGCCTATTATTCGGCCAAAAGGGAGGTCTGAAGGTCTTGGGAGGGTGCTCTGGGCCTTCTCAAGGGAGCCTGGAACCAGAGTGGTGGCAGCGTCAGGTGATACCCCACCTGATTCATGACAACCCCATATAATGTCCCCCCTCTCAGCCCCCTTACTTGCCTGTTGTGTGTTTCTGGACAATCGATCTGGCTTGGAATTGTTGAATGAATGGGCACACAGAAGACGACTAATTTTGTGTGTTTGGGTGTTCTCCTAATAAACAGGACCTCACTGTACGAAACCTGACCTCATATCCCGGCTGGAGGAAGAGGAAGGGCCGTTTCTCCTGGGCTGCGATCAAGAAGAGGGACTGGCAGGTAGGGGCCGTCTTGGGACTGTGTAGATTAACCCGCCCTGCGCCTTCCTCGGAATGGCGGGTGAATATCTGTGGCCTTGTTTAACCTCAGAGTTTGCCCGGAAAAGAGCTTGGATGACTTGTGGAGGCCGAAATGGTGCCTGGAGGTCTTCAACCCTGGACAGGAGGCAGTTCCCTTCTGCCTACTCCTGTGGCCCTGATGCCGAGTCTAGCTCAGTACTGCCCACTCTGGAAGGTGGTGCCTTCCTGGCCAGGGTGTTCGCAGGCCCTGTTTCGCCTGAGATCCCTTTTCAGTAGAGATGCCAGGCCTTGATGCTGGCCCTCTGTGCCTGCAGAGCAAAGCATGTGCTTTATGGCAGAGATCTATGACTCAGAGCAAACCCAGGCGGCTATCATGTGACCACATCGTGCATCCCAACCTCCTCCTGGCCCCGAGCGGTGTTGCATGCGATTGCGAAGGGTCTGGTGCATATACAGTATGCCAATATCCAGCCTCTTCCCGAGGAAGTCCCGCCTTTCCCAGGGTGTAACCCTAGTCAGGATTCGACTCTTCTGAATCGGCTACTAACCATCCACTTTTTTCTAACTATTGTTTTAACTTGTTTATTCCTGATTGTTGTAACCCGCCCTGAGCCTTTCCAGGGAGGGTGGTATATAAATTTAATAATGATGGTGATAATAATAATGAATACGAGGAAGCTGTTTACGTACCCCAACAATTGTGTAGGAGGGGGGGTCTTAGCAAGGGGGTCTCCACAGCAGACCCCGGCATGGGGGTAGGGGAAGGGCGTACAGGGACAGAGCAATTGTGGTTCGTATAGGGGGAGCGGGCAGGCTGGCCCGGCCCCGATTCGGATGTCGCCCTCTCACTTTCGCTTTTGTGTTTGCTTTTTGAAAGTACACTTGACCCTATATATAGAGGTGTCGAACTCATTTGCTACGAGGGCCGGACCTCCTATATGTGTCACTTTGTCAGGGTGGCCCCGCGTGTGCCGTTAAATGTCATGCCGGGTACTGGAGACGTAAGCTCAAAGTCCCTCTGGATTCACCAGTAAGTTTGGGAGGTGGGACCCTCCAGCAGGGAGCCCCTCTCCTCTTTCCCAATCTCCTCCCCTCTTGCAGTCTGTCCCCATCGCTTAACTCCCTCTTTCCTGTCCCCCAAATTCCTTTTCTCTTCTCTTCCTTTGCAACTGCAGTCTGTCTCTCCCCCCCTCACCCCGCTCTGCACTGAACGTTTGCCCAGTTAGGTGGATGTGATGACGGGGACTCCTAAAAGCAAGAAATAAATCTGTCCCCATCGCTTAACTCCCTCTTTCCTGTCCCCCAAATTCCTTTTCTCTTCTCTTCCTTTGCAACTGCGGTCTGTCTCTCCCCCCCTCACCCCGCTCTGCACTGAACGTTTGCCCAGTTAGGTGGATGTGATGACGGGGACTCCTAAAAGCAAAAAAATAAAATAAATCCTGCGTAGGGTGTCCCCCCCCCCCTTCTCTGCAGTTTGGTGTAGTGGTGAAGTGCGCGGACTCTAATCTGAGAGAACCGGGTTTGATTCCCCACTCCTCCACTCGCACCTGGCTGGATGACCTTGGGCAAGCCACAGTTCTGATAAGAGCTGACCTTGAAAAAGAGCAGTTTTTGTCAAGAGCTCTCTCAGCCCCACCTGCCTAACAGGGTGTCTGTTGTGGGGAGAGGGAAGGGAAAGGAGTTTGTCAGCTGCTCTGAGACACCTTTCGGTAGTGAAGGGCAGGGTATAAATCAAATCTATTTATTATTATTATTATTA
>NW_015177050.1:8981-25335 GCF_001447785.1 Gekko japonicus | reverse complement strand
GTAAAGCGCCGCAGGGGAACTGCGCGGCAGGCCGATCCCCCCATGAAGTCAACCAGCAGTGATCTTTACACTTTGGGGACACGAATTTGACAACCCCTTCTTCCCACAAGATGTAAGGGTCGTGGGTAAATAGCCAGGGACTCCCCAGTACCAAATCGAACTGCGATTTAGGGGTAACAATAAAAGTTCCGGATTCCCAATGATCGCCAGCCCCCAATCGCAAAGCCATAGTCTCATGCGTACAAGGTTCCATGGGCGCCCCATCCATTTGGGTAAAAATGATGGGAGATTTCAAGGGGGCTATCCCAGCTTCTAGTGTCAATAATACTCTAGGGCTGATGAGATCCCTCCCACACCCAGAATCAATTAACGCTCTCACCCTGACGTGGGTACCCAGGAGCGGATTCATTAAAGAGACAGTCACGAAAAACAGGGAAGGGGTTTCCCTCACCACCTTGGGCGCAGTGCTGGAACGGCCGTGTCGTTTTGCGCCTCTCACAACAGGCCGTTGTCGTTTTCCGCCGGTTCAACCTCCGCTTCCTCCTCGAACTTCCTCCGCTTTAGGTAGGTCTCCCTCAGCTCCGCTCATGATCATGCCAGATTCGGAACGATAGGAGAAGGGAGTTCTAACAATATGTTGGATCCCCAAGCATCGAGAATAAATCCACGTTTTCAAGAAAAGCAAAATTTATTTCAAAGCGTTGAAGACATACTCAAACACGTTCTTTGTTAGAACTGGGGATACACAGGCAGGCCCAGCCAAATAAAGTAATATTCCCGCTGGCGGGTTAATGAAACGGTTGCGCGCCCAGTCTATGGGAACCAGGCAGAATGTAAGACACAACACAGGTGCAGTTCTCATGAGATAAGCAATAGGCAAGCATTACAGCATCTTCTCCCCCACACAACCTCCAGTAGTTATCTTATGCATTCCAGCACAGGAGCATGATGGTAGAAACAAGCCGGGTGCAGCAGGGTGAGGATATGTACACAGAGGTCACACAAAATACAATGGCAGCATGCTGACACCGCCATAGGGGGAGCTCCTTAGCTGGCACCACCAGGCTGTTTCCAGCAGGTGAATTTGCTGGTTCACTCATCCACTTTTAAGTCTCCCCTTTGTCTCTCGGCCTATGTCTGCTTTTCACTATCCCCCCCCCCCCCTCTGGCTTGGAACCCCTCTCTGCCAACTTTCCCTGTGGTACGACATCGATGCTAGATTGTTTCACAGGTGTGTACGCACACACACCAAGCCTTCTACCTTCCCTCCCTCGCACCAAGGCTTGTGGGCCAGATAAGAGCCCTGGAGGGGCCAGTTCCGACCCTCCATCCATACGTTTGACACCCCTGCTTTAGAATGTTTATTCTTAAGGGAGGGCAGAGACTTAAGGACCCCAGTTTCAGCCATTGAATAGTTTACTATATAAATGATAAAGGTAAAGGTTTCTCTAGCTCGAAAGCTAGTTGAATCCGACTCTAGGGTTGCGGTGTTCATCTCCATTTCCAAGCTGAAGAGCCAGCGCTGTCCAAAGATATTTCCATGGTTGTGTGGCCGGCATGACTAGATGCCGAGGCACATGGAACGCTGTTACCTTCCCACCAAAGCAGTACCTGGGGCCAGAGACGGGAGCTCACTCTGTCTTTAGGTGCTCCTGGGCTCAACATTAGGCGTTTGTGGAAAGTGTCATATCCTCACACCAGGCATCCCTTTCTTTCTGCAGGTGACGTGTGGCGGTCAGCAAATGGAACAGAAGAACCCCGATTGATGGAAAAAGAGGATACATATTCAGATGTGACAGAGAAGTTTGAATATTTGGATGCACCAAGGAAGGAGGAGGGAAAACACCCCCCTAAAGGGAGGAATGATTCTGGTCTTTTGCAGGGGGGTGGTTCTCTAAATACACGTGAAGGAGACAACAGGGATGAGCGCACTGTAAGCAAGAAAAGTTTCACAGACATATCAGTTTTTAATACTCACCAAAGGAGGTGTAACAGAAAGAAAATATATAAATGCCGGGAATGTGGAAAAAGTTTCAGGCAGAGAGGACACCTTACTTTCCATCGAAAAATTCACACAGGGGAGAAACCATACAAATGCCTGGAGTGTGGCAAAAGCTTCAGTCGGAGTGACAAACTTTCCTCCCATCAAAAAATTCACAGAGGGGAGAAACCATACAAATGCCTGGAGTGTGGGAAAAGCTTCAGATGGAAAAGCACTCTTATCTCCCATCAAAGAATTCACACAGGGGAGAACCCATACAAATGCCTGGAGTGTGGGAAAAGCTTCAGATGGAAAAGCACTCTTATCTCCCATCAAAGAATTCACACAGGGGAGAACCCATACAAATGCCTGGAGTGTGGGAAAAGCTTCAGATGGAAAAGCACTCTTATCTCCCATCAAAGAATTCACACAGGGGAGAACCCATACAAATGCCTGGAGTGTGGGAAAAGCTTCAGATGGAAAAGCACTCTTATCTCCCATCAAAGAATTCACACAGGGGAGAACCCATACAAATGCCTGGAGTGTGGGAAAAGCTTCAGATGGAAAAGCACTCTTATCTCCCATCAAAGAATTCACACAGGGGAGAACCCATACAAATGCCTGGAGTGTGGGAAAAGCTTCAGATGGAAAAGCACTCTTATCTCCCATCAAAGAATTCACACAGGGGAGAACCCATACAAATGCCTGGAGTGTGGGAAAAGCTTCAGATGGAAAAGCACTCTTATCTCCCATCAAAGAATTCACACAGGGGAGAACCCATACAAATGCCTGGAGTGTGGGAAAAGCTTCAGATGGAAAAGCACTCTTATCTCCCATCAAAGAATTCACACAGGGGAGAACCCATACAAATGCCTGGAGTGTGGGAAAAGCTTCAGATGGAAAAGCACTCTTATCTCCCATCAAAGAATTCACACAGGGGAGAACCCATACAAATGCCTGGAGTGTGGGAAAAGCTTCAGATGGAAAAGCACTCTTATCTCCCATCAAAGAATTCACACAGGGGAGGAACCATACAAGTGCCTGGATTGTGGGAAAAGCTTCAGATGGAAAAGCACTCTTATCTCCCATCAAAGAATTCACACAGGGGAGAAAACATACAAATGCCTCGATTGCGGGAAAAGCTTCAGTCGGAGTAACACTCTTATCTCCCTTCAAAGTATTCACCCAGGGGAAAAAGCATACAAATGCTTGGAGTGTGGGAAAAGCTTTGGTTACAGCAACGTTCTTGCTTCCTCTCAAAGGATTCACACAGGGGAGAAACCATACAAATGCCTGGATTGTGGGAAAAGCTTCAGTCGGAGGTATAGTCTTACTTGCCATCAAAGAACTCACACAGGGGAGAAACCATACAAATGCCTGGAGTGTGGGAAAAGCTTCAGTCGGAGGAACGGTCTTAGTTTCCATCAAAGAATTCACACAGGGGAGAAACCTTACAAATGCCTGGATTGTGGGAAAAGCTTCAGTCGGAGTGACAGACTTACTTTCCATCAAAGAATTCACACAGGGGAGAAACCATACAAATGCCTGGAGTGTGGGAAAAGCTTCAGTTGGAATTACAGTCTTAGTTTCCATCAAAGAATTCACACAGGGGAGAAACCATACAAATGCCTGGATTGTGGGGAAAGCTTCAGTCGGCGTGACAGTCTTACTTCCCATCAACGAATTCACACTGAGGAGAACCTATGTAAATGCCTTCAGTGTGGGAAAAGCTTCAGTCGGAGTAACAGTCTTACCTCCCATCAAAGAATTCACACAGGGGAGAAGCCATATAAATGCCTGGAGTGTGGAAAAAGCTTCAGTCATAGGAACAGTCTTACTTCCCATCAAAGAAATCACACAGGGGAGAAACCATATAAATGCCTGGAGTGTGGAAAAAGCTTCAGTCGGAGTAACACTCTTATCTCGCATCAAATTATTCACACAGGGGAGAACCTATATAAATGCATGGAGTGTGGAAAAAGTTTTGGAAGAAAAGATCCTCTCACTGCCCATCAAAGAATTCACACAGGGGAGAAACCATACAAATGCTTGGAGTGTGGAAAAGGTTTTGGAAGAAAAGATCCTCTCACTGCCCATCAAAGAATTCACACAGGGGAGAAACCATACAAATGCTTGGAGTGTGGAAAAGGTTTTGGAAGAAAAGATCCTCTCACTGCCCATCAAAGAATTCACACAGGGGAGAAACCATACAAATGCTTGGAGTGTGGGAAAAGCTTTGGTTACAGTAACATTCTTGCTTCCCATCGAAGAATTCACACAGGTGAGAAACCATACAAATGCCTGGAGTGTGGGAAAAGCTTCCGTCAAAGTGGAAAACTTACTTCCCATCAAAGAATTCACTTGGGAGAAACCATATAAATTCCTGAACTTTGGAAAAAGCTTCAGCTGCAGCTCTCACCTCAGTGTCCATCAGGAAATTCATACAGGGGGGAAACTAGAGAAATGTCTAGAGTGTGGAAAAAGCTTTAGTCACAGTGGAAGCCTTACTTCCCATCAAGGAATTCACAAAGGGGGGAAATCATATAAAAAGCTTCAGTCGCAGTTTACACGTTGGTGTCCGTTAGAAAATACACAGGGAGAAGCCAGAGAAATGCATGGAATGTGGGGGAAGGCTTCAGAGTGCACACTTTAACGGCCATTAAAAAGTTCACAGAGAAACCATACAAAGGTATGGAGTGTGGGATAATCTGTGGTCACAGTAACGTTCTTACTTCCCATAGAAGAAGTCACACAGGGGAGAAACCAATTTGTAAGATTGATATTTAGTATTTGTAATGTTTCAAAAGTTTTCAGTTCATTGTCTTTAGTTAACAATATTTCATAGTTAACATTCTTGTTTTCAGTCATTAAGGTTGGCATTATAAAAGCTTCTAATGGGGATACCCACATTGGTATTTTGACATAGAACTTTTCTTTGATGTTTCTCCATATTTTTTATTAAAGCTCCTCTAATTATATGGTTATGGAAGTTTTGTTGTGTTTTCTCTTTGTCATACCATACATAGGCATGCCAGCCCATGTGTAGGTCATGACTTTCTAGTTTTAGTGTTCTTTTATCCTCTAATAATATCCATTCGCGAATCTATCCCATCGTCGCTGCTTTGTAGTAAAGCTGCCAGTCTGGTATTCCAAGTCCTCTTTCTTTTTTATCACACAATAGTTTCGTTTTGACGCGCGATCTCTTAGCTTGCCATATAAATTTCTCACTATTTGGTCTAATTCCTCGCATATTTTATTGTTTTTCAATATGGGTATACATTGTGCTAGAAATAGAAAGTGTGGAAGAATATTCATTTTTATAGTGGCAATTCTGCCCATAAATGATATCTGAAGATCGTGCCATTTATCTAAATCTTTCTTAATATCTTCTATTAAGACTTTATAGTTATTTTCGTATAGTTGAGCATTTTTATTTGTAATTGTAATGCCTAAGTATTTTACTTGTCACCTCAATATTTGTAATCATTTGAATGTTGTTCATTTCTTCCTTAGTGTAGTTTTTTGTCAGAATCTTGGTTTTCTGGCCCGCTAAGAAGCCATATTCTTGTATCCCATTTAACAAATGTAGTATAGAGGTTGCTGGTTCTTCTAAAATAAATACAAGATCATCAGCAAAGGCTTGTAGTTTAAATTGCTCACCCTTAACTTTGAGTCCTTTTATATTTACATTATTTCTCACCATATTGTTTAAAGTCTCTATTCCAAAATGAACAGTAATGGCGAGAGTGGGCAACCTTGCCTTGTTCCTTTCTGGTATGTTTTGCGTTAATTCTCCGTTGACAATTATTTTAGCCCATTGTTCTTTATATATAGCTGTTATCATCTTCATGAAATTTTCGCCACAGTCCCATACTTTCAATTTATATTTTAAGAAATCCCAATTAACGTTGTCAAAGGCTTTCTCCGCGTCTAAAAAGACCAGTGCTAGTTGTTTTCCAAGGTTGTGTTAATAATATTCTAAGACGTTTATAATAGTTCTAACATTTTTTGCCTTTTTGGGAGGAAGCCTGATTGATCTCAATGTATAACTTGAATCATTACCTTCTTGAATCTGGGAGCTAAAATTGTTGCAAAGATCTTATCTACATTTAGAAGTGAGATAGGTCTATAGTTTTTAATTTCATTATCTTCTGTATTCGGTTTATGAACTAAAGTTATTACTGCCTCATTCCACGAGTTTGGTGTTTTCTCTGCATTCATAATTTTATCCATTAAATCTTTAAATATGGGCAATAGTTCATCCTCCAACTGTTGAAAAACGTCCGCTGGTATACCATCTGGCCCCAGCGATTTCCTTTTCTTTTGTTTTTTAAAGGCTTCTGTTATTTCACAGAGTGTAATCTTCTCATTTAAGATTTTTCTTTGTTCATCTGTAAATTTTTTGCTGTTATACTTCAAAAGAAATTCTTTTAGGTCTTGTTGTTTTTGTGGTATTTGTTTGTAAAGTTCTCTATAGAAATTTTCCACAATGTTCTTTAGTTCCTGACTTTTATATTTTATCTCTTGTTTCTCATTTTTTAATGCTAAGATTGTTCTTTTCTCTTTTTCTTTCCTAAGTTTATAGGCTAACCAGGGAGTAGGTTTGTTAGCATTTTCAAAATAGTATGCTTTCGTATATTCTAGTTTGTTAGCGATTTCTTGTGTTAATAGCATGTTTATTTGATGTTGAATCATTTTTATTTTAATCATTGTCTCTTTTATGTCTCCCTTGCTTTTTGCAATGGATTCTTCCTTTTTTAGATCTTCTGACCATTTTTTGAAGTTTTCTCTCTTTTGCTTTTTCCTCCATATCTCTTGTGTAGTAAATAGACCTCACATATATGCTTTCAGAGTATCTCATACTGTACTTAGTGGCATATCTTCTGTTTTGTGGAATGAGCTCCCAGGGGAGATCCGGGCCCTGCGGGATCTTATGCAGTTCCACAGGGCCTGCAAGACAGAGCTCTTCCGCCAGGCCGTTGAGTAGGAGCCACCGCCTCTACTATACCACCATCGCCTGTTTTGGACTAAGCCCTGAGGAAACATCTTAATATTGAGCCGTGGGAAGTACCACTCCGAACTTCGGACCTACGATCTGCCATCTCTGGAATTATGCAAGTTATTGAGCACCATGTTTTAATTAAGATGTTTTAAAGATGTATTATATGTTTTTAAATCATTATGTATATTATGTTTTTATTATGGCAAGGTTTTGCCTTACCTCTGTAAGCCGCCCTGAGCCTATCAGGGAGGGCGGGGTATAAATGTGAAAAATAAATAAATAAATAAATTTGTTTATTTTAATGAATTCTTTCACCTCTAATTTGATTTTTGTAACAATTTTTTTGTCCTTTAGCAGTCTGTTATTTAATCTCCATCTTGAATTTCTGCCAACTTCTTGAAGAGATATCCACATAGGGCTATGATCAGCAAATCTGTTAGGCAGTATTTCTACTTCTAACAATTCTTTCGCCAAGCCTAGATTTATCCACACCATATCAATTCTAGACCATGATCTGTGTCTGGTTTTCACAAGCCAACGGTGAGGGCCGGGGAGAGAAGCTGCTATATTTGTCCTGCACACGTCTCCCATTATCAGCCTCAATTCAGCTGATTGGCCAAAGCCCGTCCCAGCCTGGGTCCCACCTACCTGCCGGACCGCCTCTCCCCCTCTTCTCCACCAAAACAGCTGGGGCTCCTCTGAGCAGGGCCTTCTGCAGGTGGCCCCCTGCGAACGGGCAACATCGACTGCCTGTTGTCCCTGTGCATTCTGTGTTGTGCCCAGAGCCTGTGGAAATCGCCTGGCTGAGGAGGTGTGGAAGGCTTCCATTCCCCTGGCTTCTGGCAAATTATGGAATGAAATGCTTTTTAGAAAGATGTTTTGGTGTAGGGACACGGACTGCCGTTTGCATTACAGTGTCCAGTGTCTAAAGAAGAAGAGGAGGAGGAGGAGGAGGAGGAGATTGGATTCCTGTTGATCTAAATTGTCGCACACTATGCTGGGAAAGATTGAAGGTCAAAGAAGACGGGGACGGCAAAGGATGAGATGGTTAGACCGTGTCATATATGCAACGAACATGAAGTTGAGCAAACTTCAAAGGACGGCGGAAGACAGGAAGGCCTGGCGTGATTTGGTCCATGGGGTCGCAAAGAGTCGGACTCGACTGTGCGACTGAACAACAACAAATGGAATCCTCCTTGAGTCTCGGTGGGAAAGGCCAACTAGAAAAGACATAAAGAAGAAAGAATGCTCAGATCTGACCTATTCCCGGGTAGACCGAAGCCCCAAAAGATGGTGGCTCTTATGACTTAAGAGTCTGGCCTTTAAACATTTATGAGAAACCCAAATGTTAACCCCCAGCAAATGCAAACAAGCCAGGCATCGAAGGCCTCATGAAGAGGCTGAACCCCTGAGCCGACCAACAAACGCATGGCAAAGAGGGCCACACAATGAAGTAACTAAGGGCTGCGCTCGAAGCTGGGTGCTCCACAGTGCTCACAACCCGGAGGCATAAGTGCTGGTCGCTTCCATAGACTTCTCCTTCCCCAGATGTTTTTCTGCTCCCTCCCTGAGAGAGATGCAGCAGTGCCACGGCTCTTGCTCATGCTGTTCTCCTGTGTATCCCACTTCTCACACCAAGTGTCGGGGACAGAATCGCACCTCGGGGCCCCTGCGTTCTCCCCCAGGGCAGATCAGACTCTAGAGCAGGGCCGTGGCCTGGTGGCGGGTCCACAACCAGCAGTGGACAAACAGAGCCCCAGGCAAAGATCCTTTAAAGGAAATGGCCTCCTACACTGACCTCATCACCCACTTGCCCGACGTTAGGTTGACCAGATTGGGGAATCCAATCTGCTGTGGAGGCCGCTTGAGCCTTGGAATTCCTCCGATGAGAGAAAGTAGAACTTTGCTCCTGGGCTGTCCCAGACCTCTGGGGCAGACGATGTCATGGCACTTCTGTCCCTCCTCCGCTCGGCCTTCAACTACTGAGTCCTTCCCCCATACATCCCAGACTGCCCAGTTCTTAACACGGTGCCAGATATTGTAAAGAAATTGGTTCCCCAAGGTTCTTGTTTTCCTCAAACGTCATTTCAGGCCCGAAACTGAGTTGAAACAGTCTTTAAGCAGAGAACTAGTGGCAGCTAGAACAAGCTGACCTTGTTATGCTTAGATAAGAGTCCCGGTGCAGGAGGAACTGGGTGCCTAGCGAGTACTTCCTTCCCAAGGAGCCGGGGCACCTCGGCACTTCCAATTGGCTGCATTCCATCCAAGCAGGAACTCATTTGCATATTAGGCCACACACCCCTGATGTAGCCAATCCTCCCAGAGCTTACAGTAGCCCCTGTAAGGATTGCTCTGTAAGCTCTTGGAGGATTGGCTACATTAGGGGTGCGTGGCCTAATATGCAAAGGAGTTCCTGCTACAAAAAGAGCCCTGCTAGTAGTGCTCATGATTTGCACCCGTGGGAGGTGGCCAGGTGAGCTTCAGATACCCGCAGTGTTTCTCGCCACCATTTTGCCTCTTAGGTCATTGGCCCTGTAACGGGGTTACATCAGTTGACCTCATCAGCTGGAGATCTGATTGGTCTTTCCGGGCCTAAATCACATTAGACCTTTAGCCATAAAACTTTAGCCTACTGTAAGCTTGAGGGGGGAAGCATCGGGGGTCTGTCATAGAGGGGGTGGTGGCAGCAGAAGGATCCTCTGTATTTTGCCTTTCGCAGGTGGACTTGCGACCATTTTACAGTGCGTGCAGTTGCCCATGCAGTTGTTCTGGTCCTTAAAAACACTGGGGGGGGATATAAGAATCCTGATGAACAAAAATAATGAATAAATAAAATGAGGAACGAGTTACATGCCCCTCCCGCTTCTCAACTCTAAATTGCCTTTTCTTATGGCAATTTTACTCCAAACAGCACTGGGACTTGGATATAAATGCTTATGGATATTGTATATGGGTTAGGCATAAGGGAACATTAGAACATAAGAATATATTGTATATCGGTTTGGGATTTTTCAGGCTGCAGTGATTAGAAAAGGAGTCAGACACGAAGCACAAGGTCCAGGGCTAAACCGCTTCACACCCGCCGGTCTCCTCTAGCCCTGGCCAGTGGTGAGTGTGAATCCTACCCGGACTCCTGGCCACTTCGCACTCCACATCCAAGATACTTGTGGCTTCCTCCAGGATCAAGACCTTCGGGTTCCGGATGAGAGGTCGAGCGATTGCCAGATGCTGCTTTCCCCCCTTTCCATAGACAAAAGAACCTCCTCAGGAAAGCTCCTCCATTAGCGTGTTCACAGCCTGGGGGACTCCTATAAGATAATGACTCAGCCCTACCCCACCTTCCTGAGTAGATATAAACTACCTGCCTACCATTTTTCTTCTCACTTTGACACAGAGAGCACTCCATCTTTCTGTGTTATACCTCTGAGGATGCCAGTCACAGCTACTGGCAAAAGGTCAGGACCTACAATGCCAAGATCAAGGCCAGACACCCCGGAAAATCTACAGCAGCCAATGAACTCCGGTGGTGAAAGCCTTCCACAGCATATCATGTTTATTTCTATCCCAGTGTTCCTTTCCATTTCATTTCTTAGCTTCATTGACCCAGGTCTTGAGCCAAAGATACAAACAGCAACCTATCCCAGTGTTGATGATATGCCATGATGAGCACATCGTGTATTTGTCTTTGTGGTGGGTTGTGGACCACCAGCTCCTTATAGACGTGCTTGCAATTTGAACGTTTACTTGATACATTTTATACTCCGACATTTCAAGTGCATTTAATCTCGGGGATGGTCTTCCCCCGGCGGTTTTCTCCCATAGCCCGGCACCGCCCCCCCCCCCCCCCCCCCCCCCCCTTTCCTTTTGCCTTTTACGAAACGAGAGCCCGGCCTCGAAGGGTTAAAGAGAGCGAGAGCTCCGCAGCCTGAGCGAGGCGCCTGGTGGGAGGGGCTTGCGGGGAGGGGAGGGGCGGGGCCATCTCGTTCCCCGCCCCTTGCCAAGAGGCGCGGGCCTCGGCTTGAAGGGCTCGGAGGGACTCGGGTGAGTTTCAAGAGGTTTTGCGGGGGGAGGGGATAAGAGGTGGGGGGGCCGCAATGCAAGACCCAAAGCAGAGCGCAAGGAGGGCTGATGCAGATGGGGGTGAGAGAGAGAGCGCCCGCCCCCCAGTTTCTTCCCTGCCTCCCTTTGGTTCCCCCTCCCCCGTGCTTCTGCTCCCCCCCGGAGAGAGCTGAGCTGTTTGTCCCCTTTGTGCAGAGAGCCACGTGGTTCTTGCAGGGGACTTGAGCGCAGGATCCGAATCCGGCACCTTTAGACCCCCACGAAACAGACTCTGAGGAGTGCAAAGGGGGTCTTTCCCGAGGAAATCTTCCTCCCTCCTCAGCAGCAAGGCTCTGCCCCTTCTTGTCCGGGGAAAGGGAAGCAGGCGGGTCGCCACTTCTCCCCACAGGTGAGTTGCTCCGGGTTCCATGCTTGGGGGGACGCCTTTTCCCTGCTTCCGCACAGCCCCCTGCAGCCCTGGATGGGCCCCTCCCGGGGGTCCTTCCCCCCCCCCCCCCCCCGCTTTCCTGCCATCTTCTTGCCCAAAGATGCTTTGGGGTGAAGCTGAGTTTTGCCAGCCAGGCGGGAAGGCTGCCCTTTCAGATCCCCCTGCCTCAAGGGCAGCTGCTTCCCCTTCCCCGGGTATGGGGTGTGTGAGTCCGTGTAGTGTTGTTGTTTTTTAACTTGCCAGTTGACTAGTAGTGCATCCCTATAAACCACACCTCTATCAGTCTGTATACCAATATATCAGTATGGAATTGATGTAGCAGCCCATGTGGTAACTTTGGGGGTGAGGGGAACCGCAGAGAGTTTGGGGGCAGAGAAAATGCAGGGGAAACCTGCCCCCCCCCCCCGGCAGAGACATAAGCTGATGGAGCGGACAGGATTACGTTGTGCTCTTTTCTCCTGTTTCCCCCCACGCATGGATTCAAGGCAGCTTCCCTTGAGACTGTAGGCAGAGGGGCACATTTCAAAAAAGCACCAGAGACAGCCCAGGCAGAGATTGGGGGGGGATCTTTTCCCTGCAGGGCTAGTTTTCTGCTTGCGGGGAGAATTTAATTCTGAGCTGGTGTGGGGGGCGGAGGGGGTGTCTTTCGGCCGGGGGGGGGGATTCATCTCCCAGGAACCGGTTGGCAGAGTTTTGTGAGGAAGCATTTCGAGGAGAGGATGAACGTGGAAGGCGGAACCACCCATTTCATTTAGAATAGTGGTTTGAGGGGGGAGACGGCCAGCCGAATGAGCTTGGGTCTTGAAGGATGAAATCCAGGACCTTGGATTGTGCCCTGAATCCCGTCTGGACTGGAGGGAGGTTCACTCCAAGGATGGACACAGAAAATCCAAGTGGAGCAGAAAAGGGTTCCCCCCCCCCCCACTTTTCTTCTCCCTCTCAGACAGGAGCGGAAAGACACCCGGATGCCTCCTCCGCTGTCTCCTCTGTGCACTGAAGGGAGAAGAGCCGCCATGCAGCCAGCTCAGGTATTGGGGGGGGGGGTTATCACTGGGGAGACGTGCGGCAGACTATAAGGATGCTTCCTTCTCTGTGGTAATGCTCAGAGGGTGGGGCTCCTTCCCGTTGATTTCAGCGTTCCCGACTGGGAAGGTAGAAAGATGGTCACACAAACACACACATGGTCACACAAACCCCGTCTTGGATGGTTTCTGCAGAGAAGCAGGACAGTGAGAGTATTACTTTTGATATGGCCCAACTCCAAATGTCTCTGCAACAACACTGAATTTCCCAAGGAAACCTGTTTTGTCCTATATCCTCGGGATGTATCTGGCCTCTTCCCCACAAGGCTGCTGGCCCACCGTGGCCGAGGACGGCCCCTCAAGTTCCGGGATGCTCCCGAGGAGGGCGGGGGGGGGAGATGTCTCCACGGGGGGCTCTTCTCGCCACATCTTTGTGCTGCTCTTCTAGTATGAATTGTCTCCGTTTCTGGCTTCCCCCTCATGGGCCAGCTTTCCAGTGTGATGTAGAGAAATTGCTTCCTTCTCCTCCTCCTTGCAGGCCGGGGTGTCCTTCGCGGAGGTGGCCGTGGACTTCACCCGGGGGGAGTGGGCCCTGCTGCGCCCGGCCCAGAGAGCGCTCTACAAGGAGGTCATGCTGGAGAACTTCGGGAATGTGGCCTCTCTGGGTGAGGAGGAGCCCTCTCTCCCTCTTGCAGTGAGGAGTGACAATACGGAAGCCCTTCAGGAGGAGGGACGTGGTGTCAGGCTGTCTGCCCTGGTCCCCGTGGCTGGTCTCTGCCTCTGTCCTCTGAGGTGGGGAGGGTCCTCCTGTGCTCTCCTTGCAGTCCTGGGCCTGAGCCACGAGAGAGGGCATCGGAGAGGTGCCAAGGGGAGGCCTGGTCTGGAGGTGGTGGGGCGGTCTAAGCAGGGGGCTTCCCTCCAGTCCGGTCCTGCCCTTCCCCGGGCTGAGAAGTGGCTGTGGAAGGAACTCTGCTGTCTTTCATTTGTCATTTTAGTCCTCAACTGGCCTTTCCATCTCAGCTTGGCAGGGAACTGGTACAGAACTGCCAGTGTTATGCCCACACAACCCTCTAGTTGTCTGAGGCCTCAGGCGGCCCCTTCATTTCTCCCTCTTTCTCTCACTGTGGCCCACAGTCCCCGTAGTGTTTCTCCCCGCTGCTCTGACGCTGCTCCTGGTTTCTGCCGGGTGGCCTCCCGGCGTCCCCCTCCAGATCCCCTGGGTTCCCCGGCTCCCGTCTGCCCCCCTTTCTGGCCAGGTCTCCACCACCGCTCTCCCCCTCCTTGGATCCCCCGGGCCTCCTCTGCACACCGTTTCATTCTCTCTCCCTCTCTCGTCCAGCCTTCCTCCTCTCACGTTCCTCAGGGACCGCACACAGTCCCACAACTCTCTCATGGACTGGCCACGAGGGAGACATAATCGGTCATCTTCCTCATCAAAGATCTTAGTAACTGTTGAATTTGGAATGACCCAGATAGACATTTTAAGTGTTTTGAGTGCCACCCAACTTTAAAACTCTCCTTTCCGTGTGTGCACGGCCCCATTTCCCTGCTGCTACAGTCTCAGGGTGACAAAAGAGGGATGAGTAAAGGAGGGTCTCACGACTTTGTGGGGAGATGCTGCCCCCATCTGAGATCTGTGCCTACGGAGGCTGAGGACCGGAGAGGCCCAGACTTGGGTGTACGTGTGTGCATGGCCCCATATCCGTGCTCCTGCAGAGTCTCAGGGTGGCAAAAGAGGGATGAGTCTTGACCCCATATATCGTCCTCCATCCCAGCCCCATGACTTTCCTGTTGTGTGTTTCTGGAGGGACCGTCGATCTGGCGTGGAATTGTTGAATTTCTGGGCACACAGAAGAAGACGTCTGATTTTGTGTATTTGGGTGTTCTCCTAATAAACAGGACCTCAGTTTGCGAAACCTGACCTCATATCCCAGCTGGAAGAAGAGGAAGGGCCGTTTCTCCCGGGCTGTGATCAAGAAGAGGGATCGGCAGGTAGGGGCCGGCTTGGGGCTGTGTGTCACCTGCGCCTTCCTCGGAATGTCTGGTGAATGTCTGTGGCCTCGTTTAACCTCAGAGTTTGCCCTGCAAAGAGCATGGATGACTTGTGAAGGCCGAAATGGGGCCTGGAGATCTTCGACCTCGGACAGGAGGCACTTCCCTTCTTCCTAGTCGTATGGCCCTGAGGCCAAGTGTAGCCCAGTCTTGTCCACTCTGGAAGGCGGTGTCCTTCTGTCCAGGGTGTCGGCTAGCCCGGTTTCACCTGAGATCCCTTTCACTAGAGATGCCAGGCCCTGATGCTGCCGGCTCTCTCTGCCTGCAAAGCAAAGCACGTCCATTATGGCAGAGGTGTGACTCGAAGCAAACCCAGGCGGCTCTCGCGTGACCACATTCTGCCATCTCACCCTGCACGGAGTGGTGTTTCCTGCGATTGTAAAGGATCTGGCGCCTACAGTATGACCATATAAAATCCAGCCTCTGCCCGAGGAAGTCCTGCCTTTCCCAGGGTATAACCCTAGTCAGGATTTAAGTCATCTGAATCTGCTATTAACCATTCACTGTTTTCTAACTATTGTTTTTAACTCCTTTATTCCTGATTGTTGTACTCTACCCTGAGCCCTTCCAGGGAGGGCGGTAGATAAATTTAACAACAACAATAACAATAATAATGTGGGCTGAGACAAATAAAATGAATTTCAACAGAAAGAAGTGCAAAGTCCGACACTTAGGTACATAAGATCAAAGGCACAGCTATAGAATGGGAGGGACTTGGCTTGACGGGAGCACATGTGAAAGGGATCTGGGTGTTCTGGTTGATCACAAGCTAAACATGAGCCAGCAGTGCGATGTGGCTGTGAAGAAAGCTAACGCAATCTTAGGATGCATTAACAGAAGCACTGTGTCCAGATCACGGGAGGTGGTCGTTCCGCTCTATTCTGGTATGGTCAGGTTTCACCTGGAGTCCTGTGTCCATTTTTGGGCCCCACATTTTAGGAAGGATGTTGACAAGCTGGAGCGTGTCCAGAAGAGGGCAACCAGGATGGTGAGAGGGTTGGAATCCAAGTCTTATGAGGAAAGGCTGAATGAGTTCGGAAGCCTGGGAAAGAGAAGGCTTAGAGGGGACATGATTGCAGTCTTCAAGTATTTGAAGGACTGTCATGAAGAAGATGGAGCAGATCTATTCTCTCTTGCTCCGGATTGCAAGACTAGATCTAATGGGTGGGAATTACAAGGGTGTCGTTACCAGCTAAATATCAGGAGAAACTTCCCAACTGTGAGTGGTTGGGCAGTGGAACAGTCTGCCCCGGGAGGTGGTGGATGCTCCTTTCCTGGACATATTCAAGCGGAGGCTGGATGACCATCTTTCGGGTATGTTGTAGGGCTGTCTTTCGGCTGTGTTCCTGCAGAGTGCAGGGGGTTGGACTAGATGACCTGCAAGGTCCCTTCCAACTCTAACATTCTATGATTCTATGAATACAAAGAAGCTGTTTACCTACCCCAACAATTGTGTAGGAGGGGGGTCTTAGCCAGGGGGTCTCCACAGCAGATTGCTGCATGGGGGTAGGGGAAGGGAGCACAGGGGGAGAGCAGTTGGGTTGTCGCCGTCTCACTGTTTGCTTTTGTGTTCGGTTTTTTAAAGGACACTTGACCCTTTATACAGGGGCGTCGAACTCATTTGTTACGAGGGCCGGACCTCCTGAACGTGTCCCTTTGTTGGTGGGGCCCACGTGTGCTGGAAAAGGTCATACCAGGTACTGGAGATGTAAGCTCAGAGTAGAGATGTAAAATTTCCGAAAATTTTGAAGCTCGGGGAAAAAACCTGTTTTTTTCCGGGGGAAAACAGAAATTTTCGGAAAAATTGAAAA
>NW_015177050.1:4320-6375 GCF_001447785.1 Gekko japonicus | reverse complement strand
GGAGGGCTTCTAATGTCCTGTCCCCACTGCTGGACCTCCTGATGGCACCTGGTATTTCTGACCACTGTGTGACACAGAGTGTTGGACTGGATGGGCCTTTGGCCTGATCCAACATTGGCGTCTCTTATGTTCTTATTTTCTTAATGTCTTTTAGAACTCTTATCTTATTGCCATCAATTTTAAGGGCAGTTCCACTTGTTGCTTTTAGGAATAGGTCCCTCACTTGTCTTCTGGAGAACCTCACCACCACCTCCCGGGGCAGATAATTTTTCTTTATAAATTCTGAATATGACCTATAGATTACATCCATTTTGCTTAAAAGGAAATCCGCTTTTAAATCTGCAACCGGACCTAAAACATCAGCCTCTGTTTGAGATTCTCACCTTTATTCTCAGGAACCCCCTGAAACCTCAGGATAAAGCCTGCCTTTTCCATTTGAAGTTGTAATAATTGCGCTTCACCAGGGTTTCTCTTCTTTCCCATCTCTTGCATTCGTTTTTTAAGCTTCTTAGTAGTGGCATCCACTTCTTTCAAGTTCCCAACTGTTTGCTCCGGGTGTTTTTCAGTCTTCTTTAGTTGTTGTTGCTGTGCAGTGAAGTTTTCGTTGAGCGTCTTCATTTGCTCCAGCAGGGGTCGCAAACCTTCTGTTAACATTTTTGAAAAGTCTTTGGTTGTGTCCGGTCGCGTGACAGCAGTCGCTGGGCTCGCTATAGTAGCTGCTTTACACAATCGCTTTAGGGTCCAGTTGTTTTATTTGGAGGACGATCACGTGTTCAAAGATTTTATTCCTCTTCCTCTGTCCCCTCTCTCGAAAGTGTCACATAAGGGTCAAATGAGGCTTTCTCCTGGTGGCTTCCAATCAGAAAAGACCTTACATCGGGTGAGCCTGTCATGTGTGCCGGGTATCCCACTGTACATAGCCTTCTGCTTATCAGCTTGAAAACGGACTTGCCTAAGTCTTAAAGAATTGTAATGCTTAGGTATTCAGCTAAGTGCGAGAAATGTTTGGAGACCTGATTTTTATCGAGTGCAATTTTCTGTAGCCGTATGATTAACATTCACCTTGTCATCAAATTCTTGCCTAATTAAAAAAAAGAGCGTGCTTTATTTAGAATAAAAACATTTTCTCTAAGAGTCCCACTGCTTGTTCTTCTGACAGAAGATCTGAAGACTGGCCTCAGATATTTCATTGCATTGGAAGAGATGTCAGAAAGTCTGTGTCAGAAAGTTTGCTCAGTGAAACCGTAATGGGTGCTTCTGCAGCTGAGTTCAGCTCACGAGGGTTTAACTCCTGCAAGAGCTGGGTTCAGTGCAGATCCCTAGACAGAATGCAAATTGAATAGTTCATCACATCGACTTCGGCAGTGGATAGGGAAATGAATTTTTCTTGGGGAAAATCAACCCCCTCGCAGGGATGCCTTTCCGACTGCCTCTATCTGCATTGCCTGTGTATGCCTATGAAGCTGCTGCTTCCCTTTTTCCACAGCTGCAGAAGACTGTCGCCACAGGGTTCTTTTAACTAGTTTTCACAGCCCAACGGTGTGGGCCGGGGAGGGAAGCTGCTATATCTGTCCTGCACACGTCTCCAGAGTTATCCGGCTCAATTCAGCTGATTGGCCACCACATACAAAGCCTGTCCCAGTCTGGGTCCCTCCTACCTGCCGGACCGCCTCTCCCTCTCTGCTCCACCGAGACTGCTGGGGCTCCTCTGAGCAGGGCCTTCTGCAGGTGGCCCCCTGCGAACGGGCAACATCGACTGCCTGTTGTCCCTGTGCATTCTGTGTTGTGCCCAGAGCCTGTGGGAATCGCCTGGCTGAGGAGGTGTGGAAGGCTTCCATTCCCCTGGCTTCCGGCAAATTATGGAATGAAATGCTTTTTAGAAAGATGTTTTGGTATAGGGACAGGGACTGCTGATTGAGAAGAATCTTGCCCACAGACCCACCAACCTCCACATTCATTGGGGACCCGCGTGCAGCCTGCGCATGGACAGGCTGTGTGCACACTCACCAATCACTGCCATAGTGAGGAACACAAATGCGCCACCAAGGTACGGGT
>NW_015177050.1:383-4138 GCF_001447785.1 Gekko japonicus | reverse complement strand
TTGCATATGGAAGCTGATTGGACTTCAGTCCATTCCACACCTCAAACTCCCCCCCCCCCCACAAGGCAGTTGGAATGTCAGTTGCATATGGAATCTGTTGTATTCTGGTGGTGTGCAGGTCCCAGATTCATGTTTTAAAAGCAGACTGACACTGTTTGCCCAAAGCCAGAGCACTCTCCCAGAGCCTCTTTCTAGCTCCCGTTGTATTTATTTCCACAACGGGCCTTATTTCTAGTATATATATATACACACACACACACACACACACACACACACAGAGCTCTTCTTACAGGGGCTACTGTAAGCTCTTGGAGGATTGGCTACATCAGGGGTGTGTGGCCTAATATGCAAAGGAGTTCCTGCTACAAAAAGACCTTTGGGTTCCGGATGGGAGCGCGAGCGATTGCCAGGTGCTGCTTCTGCCCCACGGACATCTGGCCCCCCTTCTCACCCACGTCTGCAGGGAAGCAAGATGGGAAAGAGAGGAGAGGTCTGAGCTGTGTTTCATGCATCACAATTCCGGATTGGGGTTAAAATATCTTAGAAATCAAGAAGGGACTGAAAATGCCTGGGTGTATGGAATAGAGTGGGAGTGGTTTGGGGAGGCAACAGTGGGAGGGCTTCTAATGTCCTGGCCCCACTGGTGGACCTCCTGATGGCACCTGGTATTTTTGGCCACTGCGTGACAGAGTGTTGGACTGGATGGGCCATTGGCCTGATCCAACATTGACTTCTCTTACGTTTGAGAGAGCCAGTTTGGTGTAGTGGTTAACTGCGCGGACTCTAATCTGGGAGAACCAGGTTTGATTCCCCACTCCTCCACTTGCACCTTGGGCAAGCCATAGTTCTGACAAGAGCTGTTCTTGAAAAAGAGCAGTTTCTCTCAGAGCTCTCTCAGCCCCACCTACCTCACAGGGTGTCTGTTGTGGGGAGGGGAAGGGAAAGGAGTTTGTAAGCCCGATCTCCTCCTCTTGTCTTATGTTCTAACGGTCACGGTGTGCCAACTCTAGGATTCTCTGTTGGGAACGTGCAGGAGGATTGTTTCCCTTTCTGTCTTTCCCAGGAATTCAACGTGTTCTGTAAACGGGGGTGGAGTGAACGTTCTCTGAGAGCCAGATTTTGTCTGACCTTCAAGGTGTTGGAGGCTATCCTCTTTGTTTGCTGTTCTTCTATAAAGGATTAACTTTCTTTAGAGTGTCCAACTCTCCACTTGTTGGTGAATTCTATCTGTATCGGAATGAATTCATTCTTAAAGGAAACTGCCTTATTTGCTAGCGTCCTAAGCCTTGAATCTAGTTTTGTTCTCCCCAGATAAGACTCGGAAGGGGGGGGGGATTTCATTAGACTTGGGAGATTCTCTTAGCGGGGGCCCTATGTCAGGATGGTGGGGTGCACACTGGCCCCTGCAGGCCTGAAATACTTTGGAAGTTAAAGCAGCACCTGGAATTGAACCTGAAACCTAATTGGTAGCCCCCGGAGCAAGTGCAGAATGGGTTCAGTAGGCATACTGTGCCTGAAGCCTAGCAGGAGCTGAACTGTGGTATTCTGTACCGGCTGGAGTTTCTGACGTTAAGGGCAGACCCATGTGGAATGTGTTACAGTAGTCCAGCCACATGGTTATTATGGTATGGAGCCATATGGCAACATCAGGCGGTCAAGGCAACGTCAGTACCTACAATGCCAAGACCACAGCCAGACAACCCGGAAAATTTACAGCAGCCAATGAACTCCGGCTGTGAAAGCCTTCCACAACATACGTTTATTTCTATCCCAGTGTTGATGATATTCCATGAGTGTGGGAAAGCAGTGCAATCTCCTGCCTGGAGATTGGTAACCCGAAAGTATTTGTGTGCTAAGAGAAGTCTGGTGACTGCCTAAACTACGCAGTCAGTTAGCCTTGAGAAAGGGGGGGGGGAGGCAGATAGCAGACAGCTGGCTGCCTGAAAACACACACACACACACACACACATTCCAAAAGGATGGTCGAATGTTTGTAACTCCCTTACGGAGGGAGAGGGAGGGAGAAGGGGGAAGAAAGGTGTATAAATAAACGCTGGGAAGCCGAGAGGTTTCAGACAGTTCCTGCAAGCTTGTATCCTGTCGTCTTTGCTTCGCCTGCACCCCCACCCCCCAAGGAGCAGCACCACACATGAGCACATAGTGTATTTGTATTTGTGGTGGGTTGTGGACCACCAACTCCTAAATAGACGTATTTGCAATTTAAACATTTACTTAATATGTCTTATACGCCGACATTTCAAGTTACAGTAGTCCAGCCACATGGTGATTATGGCATGGATCCACGCGGCAACATCAGGAGGTCAAGGTAAGGAGGAGCCATCCTGCGTTCATGAAAGCACGGTAAAATACAGATAAGTAGGGTCAGATATGTGGAAGTCTCCAGTGCCAGAGCCCTATGCGAGCCTTTTGTTCAGAGATGACACGCCAGGACGGAGTTCCGGAACCTCTTTGTGGAAACGAAATTCTCCAAAAATGTCTCAAAGTTCACGAGGGGCACCAGGAGAGCATGACATGACGTGTGGCATCACAAAAATATTAAAATTTTAATGATAAGATTTAAACGAGGGGATGCCCGGTAGCGGTTGTGGAAGGGCAGGGAAGCCGCACCTCTTTTTCCGGGGTGGAGGGGAACGCCCTAGTAGTAGGAAAGGCCAGGGATTTTACTGGCTGCTTGGAAGAGGCCACAGTCCCAGGAAGACGTGTATTTTTGCTCATGCCTGTGACCCAGTGCCAGTTTCAACACAAAAACGACCGGGGGCGAGGGGGCAGGAGGACCCTCAGTGCTGGAAAAGAAAAAGCCGAGTCCGTCCATCTGTTAAAATGACCAGCAAGGTAGCCTATGTGGGAAGTCAAGGGCCTTTGGCTGTCTCTTAGCTTCAGGCATCCAGTAGAAACCGGTTGGTTGGATGTAAGTTTTGTGCCCCCTAACCAGATTTAAAACCAGTGTTGGGCATATTAAAGCTAGCCTTATTGCTTTGTTGGCTCTGATTTCATTATTCTATCTCACCTTTCAATAAACTTTATAAATATATATTTTTAATAACAAGGGTCTGGTCCTTTGTGCACATTGGTCCTGGGCACCCACGGGGTCAGGCTGGTGACTCCTTAAAACCCGCCATTTAACCCCTGGGACAATTTCCCCGATGCAAGAAAAGGAGAGCATGCCTGCGGTCGGGGAGCTGGCCCCACACTGTGCCCCCACCGGCTCCTGTGCACGAGGGAGAGTCCAGGCTCCCGGTCCCTCACTGCGTGGAGGTAGGGTTGCCAGCCTCCAGGTGGGGCCTGGGGAACTCCCGCGTTTACAACCGATCTCCCGCTGACAGAGATCAGCTCCCCTGGAGAAAATGGCTGCTTTGAAGGGGGGACTGGATGTGTGGCACTGTACCCTGCCGAGGCCCCTCCCCTCCCCAAACCCCGCCCTCTCCTGGATCCAAAAGAACCTCCTCAGGAAAGCTCCTCCATTAGCATGTCCATAGCCTGGGGAACTCCTACAGGATAATGACCCAGCCCTACCCCACCTTCCTGAGTAGATATGAACATACAACCTATCCCCGTGTTGATGATATGCCATGAGCACATTTTGTCTTTGTGGTGGGTTGTGGACCACCAGCTCCTTATAGACGTATTTGCACTTTTAAACGTTTACTTAATATATCCTATACTCCGACATTTCAAGTGCATTTAATCTCGGACGGTCTTCCCCCGGCCGTTTTCTCCCATAGCCCAGGAGCAGC
>NW_015177050.1:0-367 GCF_001447785.1 Gekko japonicus | reverse complement strand
GCAGCCCCCCCCCCCCCCCCTCGCCTTTTGCGAAACGAGCCCGGCCTCGAAGGGTTAAAGAGAGCGAGCGCTCCGGAGCCTGAGCGAGGCGCCTGGTGGGAGGGGCCTGCGGGGAGGGGCGGAGCCATCTGGTTCCCCGCCCCTTGGCAAGAGGCGCGGGCTCCGGCTTGAAGGGCTTCGGCGGGACTCGGGTGAGCGCCAAGGGGTTTGGGGGATAAGGTCTGGGGGCCGCAGTGCAAGACCCAAAGCAGAGCGCAGGGAGGGGCTGATGGAGCAGGGGCTGGAAGAGAGAGCACCCGCCCGCCCCCCTCCAGTTTCTTCCTTGCCTCCCTTCGGCCCCCCCTCCCCCGTGCTTCTGCCCCCGCGG
>NW_015177049.1:554622-564789 GCF_001447785.1 Gekko japonicus | reverse complement strand
AATCTGCATTTCGCAGGTCAACCTGGCGGTTTGACTGCCACAAGCCCTTCATGGTATCCCCTTGGAGGCTGGGTGTGATGCGAATCTTGTCTGGATCACTGCAGGAGGCAAATGTTTTCCGCCAAGTCGGCCTATGAAAGGGAACTGTGGTCCTCACAGGGTGTCTGTTGTGGGGAGGGGAAGGGAAAGGAGTTTGTAAGCAGCTCAGACTCCAAGGGAAGGGCAGGGGGGGTATAAATCCAATCTCCTCCTCCCCCTCCTTCCTGAGGTCACCACACTGATCAAATTCACACAGCCAAACAAACGTCAAACTTCCTGTCTGTTCTGGATACAAAGACACAGGAAGCTTCCATATACTGAACCAGACCCTTGGTCCATCAGGGCCAGTACTGTCCACTCAGACTGGCGACAGCTCTCCAGGGTCTCAGGCAGAGGTCTTTCACGTCACCTACCACCTGATCCTTTTAGCTGGAGACTCCAGGGATTGAACCTGGGACCTTCTGCACCCCACGCAGAGGCTCTGCCACTCAGCCACGGCCCCTCTTCTGCAGCAGATGAACCCAGCGCCCCACCTGAAAGTGTGAGAAATGGGATGCTGGTCTAGATGAACGCACTTGAATCTGCCTCATACTGATTCAGACCCTTGGTCCACAAAGGTCCATATTGTCTACTCTGACCGGCAGTGACTCTCCAGGGTCTCACATCACCTCCTGTGGTCCTTTTAAGAACATAAGAACATAAGAGAAGCCCATGTTGGATCAGGCCAGTGGCCCATCCAGTCCAACACTCTGTGTCACGCAGTGGCCAAAAATACCAGGTGCCATCAGGAGGTCCAGCAGTGGGGCCAGGACTCCAGAAGCCCTCCCACTGTTGTCGTCCCCCCCCAAGCACCAAGAATACAGAGCATCACTTGCCCCAAACCGAGAGTTCCTATCTATACCTTGTGGCTAATAGCCACTGATGGACCTCTGCTCAATATGCTTATCTAATTCCCTCTTGAAGCCGTCCATGCTTGTAGCCGCCACCACCTCCTGTGGCAGTGAATTCCATGTGTTAATCACTCTTTGGGTGAAGAAGGACTTCCTTATATCTGTGCTAACCCGACCACTCAGCAATTTCATGGAGTGCCCACGAGTTCTTGTATTGTGAGAAAGGGAGAAAAGGACTTCTTTCTCTGCCTACTCTATCCAACGCATAATCTTGTAAACCTCGATCATGTCACCCCTCAGCCGTCATTTCTCCAAGCTAAAGAGCCCCAAGCGCTTTAACCTTTCTTCGTGGGGAAAGTGTTCCAGCCCTTTGATCATTCTAGTTGCCCTTTTCTGCGCTTTCCCCAATGCTATAATATACTTTCTGAGGTGTGGTGACCAGAACTGTACACAGTAGTCTGAATGTGGTCGCACCATCGATTTATACAGGGGCATTATGATACTGGCTTTACACAAGGTCCCTCGCAGGGGTGGGAGGCACAGGTTGGCATTTCAGTGACCTTAGAGAGCCAAGAAAACAAAGGAAGGGAAAAGAAAAGCCTCTGAAAAGCAGCTGGAGAAAGAAATGCCAACCCAAGAGCAGCCCCGCCTTTTTGAAGAAAGACGCTTGTAAGGATGCCCGTTGAAAGGAGTGACAGGCTGAAGCGTAACTGCCAAAGCGCTGCGGGGACTGGCATAAACCATTCTGCAAGAGACTTGCTTCTTTTCCTAGGGACCAGACTCACTGACAGTTCGTTTAGTATTGTGTGCCGTTCTGGAGGCCTCACTCCCCAAAAGGGATGTGGACAGAATGGAGCGGGGTGCAGAGGAGAGCGACGAGGGTGATCAAGGGCCTGGAGACCAAGAAGCCCAGTCTGGAGAAGAGGAGGTTGAGGGGGGGACAGGATTGCTCTCTTGAAGTATCTGAAGGGCTGTCCCTTGGAAGAGGGCAGGGAGCTGTTCCTGTTGGCAGCAGAGGAGAGGGCAGGAAGGTACCAGCTGGATATTAGGAAGAACTTTTTAACAGTAAGAGTTGTTCAACAGTGGAATCGGCTGCCTCGTGAGGTGGTGAGCTCCCCCTCCCTGGCAGTCTTCAAGCAGCGGTTGGATGAAGACTTGTCAGGGATGCTTTAGGCTGATCCTGCATTGATCAGGGGGCTGGACTAGATGGCCTATATGACCCCTTCCAACTCTGTGATTCTATAATTCTGACAGAATTCTTGAAAATCTTATGCACGGGGTGTGATATATATCCCATGTGTCCCTGGCTTACATGCCTCCGTTCCTATGCCTCCGTTCCCCACCAGCAGAATCAGGCCAGAACTCCTGTTCCAAAGTTCCTGTGAAGACTGAATGAGAAAAAGGAAAGATCACTTTCCAATTGTCACTATGGTAAGAAGGCCAAGTACACCAGAGCCATGTTCATCACATGGTTGGGCCCCATCTCAACTGAAGTTATCTTCCTCTCTAGAGAAGTGCCCTCCGCCCTATAATTCATTGTAGTAATTGGGACTGCACTCTGTCTATGAATTTGAATCTGGATGCAAGCCCATCACTGTCGAAAAGAAAATGTTCCAGGGATGAGTCATCATCAAACATGGACTATAGAGCACTTCAGTGCTTAGTTATGTAGATGGACCTGGCTGGAGTGGAACAAAAGGTTTACCATCTACCACCTTGCTAGAACATCTCATGGAAAGAACAGGGACTGGGAAAGGCATAAGGCCAGAGTGTTTTTCCTTCTTTTTTGTGTCAGGAAGATCAGGACTGACCCCCAAAAGGGACAGACTCCCCAGGGGAGATTATAAATGTTCAGGACACGAGGAATAAGCTCTTTCATACTCTCTTCTCCTTGTTCATCTTTCTTGGATGGACAGAAGCCTTGAAAGACTAAGTCTTTACCTAGGAAATCCTTCTTAACCCTGTGTCGAGGGATATTGGGAGAAATCCCAACTCTGGGAACTAAAGTAATGATGGACATTTAAATGCTGCAACTTCAGGAATTATTAGCCTATCCTAATTCAACATAGTTTAGGATAAGTATAAGGTAAGAAGACTTCATGTTTTCACCATTCTAAGTAACACTCAAGACCTGGTGAGAGATGTAAAAGTGATTGCACCGCTTGGAAACAGTGATCATAATGTTGTTGAGTTCATCATTTGTACAAATAGAGAATTGGCCAAAAAGACTCACACAACCATTTTTAACTTTAAAAGGGGTAATTTCTCTGATATGAGGGGACACGTGGGGAGGAAACTGAAAGGAAAAGTAGAAAGGGTCAAAACAATTGGGGAAGCTTGGGATCTATTTAAAACTACGATCCTAGAAGCTCAAAAAATATATATTCCGCAGGTTAGGAAAGGCACAAACAGGTATAGGAAAAAGCCTGCATGGTTAACAAACAGAGTAATGGAGGCTGTAAAAAGTAAAAAGAATTCCTTTAAGCAGTGGAAAGCTAGTCACAGTGAGGCTGATAAAACGGAACACAGGCTATGGCAAATAAAATGCAAGTCTGAGGTCAGGCAGGCAAAAAGGGAATATGAGGAGCATATCGCAAAAAACGTAAAAACCAACAATAAAACTTTCTTCAAATACATTAGAAACAGGAAACCAGCCAGGGAGGCAGTGGGGCCCTTGGACGACCAAGGGGTAAAAGGAGTATTGAAGGATGATAGGGAAATGGCTGAGAAGCTAAATGCATTTTTTGCCTCCGTCTTCACTGTGGAAGATGAGAAGTGCTTGCCCACTCCAGAACCACTGATTTCAGGAGGGGTGTTGGAAGACCTGAGTCAGATTGAGGTGACGAGAGAGGAGGTCCTAAAACTGATAGACAACTTAAAAACTGATAAATCACCAGGCCCAGATGGCATACATCCGAGAGTTCTGAAAGAACTCAAATGGGAACTTGTGGATCGCCTGACAAAAATATGTAATCTTTCCTTAAAATCAGCCTCCATTCCTGAGGACTGGAAGGTCATGTCCCATCTTTAAAAAGGGTTCCAGAGCAGATCCGGGAAATTACAGGCCAGTCAGTCTGACGTCGATACCGGGTAAATTGGTGGAAACCATTATTAAGGAAAGAATTAGTAGGCACATAGATGAACAAAACCTATTGAGGCAGACTCAGCACGGTTTCTGTAAGGGAAGATCTTGTCTCACTAACCTGTTAGTGTTCTTTGAGGGGGTGAACAAACATGTGGACAAGGGGGATCCAATAGATATTATTTACCTTGACTTCCAGAAAGCTTTTGATAAAGTTCCTCATCAAAGGCTCCTAAGTAAGCTCAAAAATCATGGGATAGAAGGACAAGTCCTTTTATGGATCAAAAACTGGCTAGTTCATAGAAAACAGAGAGTGAGTGTAGGTGGGCAATTTTCTCAGTGGAGGGTGGTAAGCAGTGGGGTACCGCAGGGATCAGTACTTGGTCCACTGCTTTTTAACTTGTTCATTAATGATTTGGAGATGGGAGTAAGCAGTGAAGTGGCTAAATTTGCGGATGATACAAAGTTGTTCAAGGTGGTGAAAACCAGTGAGGATTGTGAGGCACTCCAAAGGGATCTGTCAAAGATGGGCGAGTGGGCGTCAACATGGCAAATGGGGTTCAATGTGGCCAAGTGCAAGGTGATGCACATTGGAGCCAAAAATCCTAAATATAAATACACATTGATGGGGTCTGAACTGGCAGAGACTGAGCAAGAGAGAGATCTTGGAGTTGTAGTGGATAACTCACTGAAAATGTCGAGACAGTGTGTGACTGCAATAAAGAAGGCCAATGCTATGCTGGGGATTATTAGGAAGGGTATTGAAAACAGATCAGCCAATATAATAATGCCCCTATATAAATCAATGGTGAGACCTCATTTGGAATACTGTGTGCAGTTCTGGGCACCACACCTTAAAAAGGATATTATAGCTTTGGAAAAAGTGCAGAAAAGGGCAACTCGAATGATAAAAGGGTTGGAACACTTTCCCTATGAGGAAAGGTTAAAGCGCTTAGGGCTCTTTAGCTTGGAGAAAAGACGACTGAGGGGTGACATGATCGAGGTTTATAAGATTATGCATGGGAAAGAGCAGGTAAAGAAAGAGGTACTTTTCTCCCTTTCTCACAATACAAGAACTCGTGGGCACTCCATGAAACTGCAGAGCGGTCGGGTTAGAACGGATAAAAGGAAGTACTTCTTCACCCAAAGAGTGATTAACACATGGAATTCACTGCCACAGGAAGTGGTGGGTGCTACAAGCATGGACGGCTTCAAAAGGGAATTAGATAAGCATATGGAGCAGAGGTCCATCAGTGGCTATTAGCCACAAGATATAGATAGGGGCTCTGGGGCAAGTGATGCTCTGTCTTCTTGGTCCTTGGGGTGGGGTGGGGGCAACAGTGGGAGGGCTTCTGGAGTTCTGGCCCCACTGGTGGACCTCCTGAGGGCACCTGGTATTTTCGGCCACTGTGTGACAGAGTGTTGGACTGGATGGGCCTTTGGCCTGATCCAACATTGCCGTCTCTTATGTTGTTATGTGAACAACAACAAAAAAAAGTTGGTTAGGCAGGGCTACCTTCACAGAAGCCATGCTGATTTCCCCTCAGCCATCTTTGTTCCTCAGTGTGGTTAATAATTCTCAGTAATGATGTCTTTAATTCTACAGTTCTATCAATCTTTGGCCCCTTTTTTGCCAAAGTCCCTGTGTGTGTGTGTGTGTGTTGTGTGAGAGGGAGAAAGAAGCTTTGTGGCTTCCCCTCCCCACCCCAATCTCTCTGTCTCTGTTTCTCTGTATCTTTTTGGCGCAATCCTTGTCAGTACCGGCCAGCTCTCATTACTACAACTGACCAGTGTTGGATGACAACTGGGTGGGATTCTTCATCAATCTTCAGTAAAAACTGAATGATCCAGAGTACAACAGATGTAAATCCTAGGGAACACAGACACTTAAAAACAATCTATGGTAGAAACTGCCATCAAGCCACAGCCAATGTATGGCAGCCCCGCAGGGTTTTCGAGGCAAGAGATGTTCAGAGGTGGTTTGCCCTTGTGTAGCAACCCTTCACTTCCTTGGTGATCCCCCAACCAAATACTAACTAGGGACAACCCTACTTAGCTTCCTACTTAGCGGTCCAGATCATGGGCAGTGATGCTCTATATTCTTGGTGTTTGGGGGGAACGGTGGGAGGGCTGCTGGAGTTCTTCCCCTGCTGGTGGATCTCCTGATGGCACCTGGGTTTGGGCCACTGTGGGACACAGAGTGTTGGACTGAAGGGGTCATTGGCCTGATCCAGCATGGCTTCTCGTATGGGGCTACCCTGGGCCATCCAAGTCAGGACAGGAGCAATCTACAGAAAGGCAGAATTTAAGTGGAACCCCCCACACACACACCCAGTGACTGCTGTTCCATGCCCAGAAGATGACAAAAAACCTCCAGGATCCTTGGCCAAACTGGCCTGGAGAAAAGTTGCTTCCTGACCCCCAAAGTGGCGATCGGCATTTCCCTGGGCGTGTAAGAAAGGGCTACGAGAACTAAGCACTGAGGCAACCCTTCCTGCCCTCCCTCTCAGCATGATCTGCCCAAGTTCACAGAATCAGCATTGCTGTCAGATGGGGCCATCTAGCCTCTGTTCGAAAACCTTTAAAGAAGGGGAGCCCACCGCCTCCCGAGGAAGCCTGTCCCACTGAGGAACCGCTCAAACTCAGAAAGTTCTTCCTGATGTTTAGCCAAAAACTTCCGATTTCATTTCAACCTGTTGGTTCTGGTCCGACCTTCTGGGGCAACAGAAAATAACTCCGCCCCGTCCTCTATATAACAGCCTTTCAAGTACCTGAAGATGGTTATCATATCACTGCTCAGTCGTCCCCTCTCCAGCTGGGAGAGCCATATTTAAAGTGAGGACAGAAGCATAAGTAAAGTTTAGAGTATTCTATCAGGAAAAAAGGGTCAGTGCAGTGGTCTCACGGTATTGTCTGAAGACATTGCGTAATTGGGTTTTTAAGTATCTACATTCCCTATCAAACCAGACATACTACTACCCCTGTTTCCACTCTCAAGTTCTTTGCCCAGTGACGTAGATATGTGAGATGTTAAAGCATTATAGGCTGTGATCATTCATGAATGTTCATTTGCATCAATTAAGGAGGATCTATACTTTAGAAGTAGGAGCTGCGGTGGCTCAAGTGGTTAAGATGCTGAACTGCAGGCTGTGGAAGGTCAGTAGTTCAACAGTTCGAGACCCGAGTTGCCGCATGATGGAGTGAGCTCCCGTCTCTAGTTCCAGCTCCTGCCAACCTAGCAGTTCGAAAGCAAGAAATTGCAAGTAGATAAAAAGGTACCACTTCGGTGGGAAGGTAACAGCGTTCCGTGAGCCTTGGTGTTTAGTCATGCCGGCCACATGACCACGGAAACGTCTTCGGACAGCGCTGGCTCTTCAACTTTGAAACGGAGATGAGCACCGCAACCCTAGAGTCGGACTGGACTGGCTTTCGAGCAAGGGAACCTTTACCTTTTTATACTTTAGAAGTAGGTTTGATTTGAGTAATTGTTGGGTTTTTTGCATAGAGCTATCATTCCATAGGATTCTAGGCAATAGATAGAGCTTGTCAGGTTGGTGTTGGAAATAACGTTGGGTTCTAGGAATAAGGGCTGACATTGAGAGTTAAAATAAGTAGAAGATGGTCACTGATTATGTAATCACCAACAGTGAGATCTAGAACATGAGATTCCAATGAAGGGGAAACCTTGGTGTTTAGTCATGCCGGCCACATGACCACGGAAACGTCTTCGGACAGCGCTGGCTCTTCAGCTTTGAAACAGAGATGAGCACCGCAACCCTAGAGTCGGACTCGACTGGCTTTCGAGCAAGGGAACCTTTACCTTTTTATACTTTAGAAGTAGGTTTGATTTGAGTAATTGTTGGGTTTTTTGCATAGAGCTATCATTCCATAGGATTCTAGGCAATAGGTAGAGCTTGTCAGGTTGGTGTTGGAAATAACGTTGGGTTCTAGGAAAAAGGGCTGACATTGAGAGTTAAAATAAGTGGAAGATGGTCACTGATTATGTAATCACCAACAGTGAGATCTAGAACATGAGATTCCAATGAAGGGGAAACTATAAAATAGTCAATTACACTGCAGCCCTTTGTTGAGACAAACGCATATTCTCCAGAGTTGGGAAAGTTGGTAAGCCCATTCAGCCAATCTTTATTAAACTGAAGACAAAGTCTGGCGAGATAGATGCCTGCCGAGTTTATACGGCGATCTTTGGAGTACCTTGTAGAAGTGAAAATAGGTGGGAGTGTATCCTCCTGATTAATTTCTATCGCCTTAAAAATATTTTATGATCGTTGCCTAACAGAAGCATACGTGACACCGAAGAACTCCCAAACTACCCAAATAAAGTTTCATTTAAGGTTAACCCTCATTTCAATAAACCGTTCCCCATCTCTCGCTTCTTCCTGCTAATCCTCGGCTCTCTTCCCTCTGGTCCTAAACTTATCATATCGGAGGTATTTTTATCTTGGGAATAGGGTGTGAATGAATTTTGAGAATGCTTCTCCATCAGCACGGCTTGAGGATCACACACAGTTTTGACTTTTGTTTCTATCAGGCGCCCGTGCCCCGCTTCTCAGACGGGCTCTCCAACCAACCCAACCAGGTGAATCATGGTGAATAGCCACCCAAAATGATCAGGGGGCTACACTGGCCCATCGCCAGGATTTTGTGGTTTGGGGGCAATTCCCCCCCCCGGTGGGGCTGAAGTTCTCAGCGCAGAAAGAAAAGCCAGAATTCTGAGGATTTTGACTCAGCTACTGTTATGTACTGAGTCTAGCCTTTCCTTTAGCTGTACCTAGAACGAGCTGAGCTTGCTTCTCCAGAACAATAGCTCACCTGGATCCAGGAACTAACCTATGGATAAGCAGTATAATGTAAATAGCCTATCACTGGGAGTGGGTGTGTGTTGGGTAGGTGTTTTGCATGCTTATAAGCAGGGCTTATATATCTTGTATAGGGTTATCAAGTACCTACCTTCGAATCGGTGGGGGACACATGCAATGTTCCCTCTAAGCTGTGGAGTCTTGTGAGCAAAACTTCTACTTTGTGAGCTACTGGCATTAAAATTGTGAGAGAGCGATTTGGCTGCTGCATAAATTAGTTTGCTCTGGAGCCCCATCCTTCCTGAGCTAAGACGAAAATGTGTGAGCCAGAGGCTAAAAAACTGTGAGCTAGCTCACACTAACTCAGCTTAGAGGGAACAGTGGACATGGTTCCCAGCCGGAACATCCCTCGGTGGAACACATCCCTGCCTCACCATGCCATCGCCCAGACGTGACGCCAGCACACTGGGCACGTAGCTTGGCGACGTTCTGCCAGAGCGCCGCCCTGCTACATGCCCAGCATGCTGGCGTCACGTCTGGGCGACGGTATGGTGCGGTGCGTTTGTTTTCCACACGGGAGTGTTCCTGACAAGACGTAGGTGTCCCCCGCAAAATCAAGGTGAGTACTTGGTAAGCCTGGTCTTGCAGTTTGCTGAAATCACTGAATAAACTAGAGCTGCGTTCCCTCTCAGCTGAGTCTAGTGTGAGCCAGCTCACAGTTGTTTAGCCTCCGGCTCAAGCATTCTTGCCTTCGCTCGGGAAGGAGGGCTCCAGAGCAACCTAATCTACGCAGCAGCCCAATCGCTCGCTCACGACTTTCATGCCAGTGGCTCACAAAGTAGCATTTTTGCTCAGCTTAGAGGGGGCCTTGGTTGTCTCTGCCCTGACCTGGATGGCCCAGGCTAACCCAAGCTTGTCACACCTCAGAAGCTAAGCAGGGTCAGTCATGGTTGGCATTTGGATGGGAGACCACCAAAGAAGTCCGGGGTCGTGAAGCAGAGGCAGACGATGGCAAACCACTTCTGAGTGTCTCTTGCCTTGGAAACCCTACAGGGTCCCCATAAGTCAGCTGTGACTGGATGGTGGGGGGAAGGGGGAGGGAGACCTCCAGTTATGGAGGAGGAACTCACAGCATGGGGCAGGTGATGCTCTTGGGGGGGGGGCGCAACAGTGGGAGGGCTTCTGGTGTCCTCCTGGCCCCACTGCTGGACCTCCTGATGGCACCTGGTATTTTTGGCCACTGTGTGACACAGAGTGTTGGGCTGGATGGGCCATTGGCCTGACCCAACATGGGCTTCTCTTATGTTCTTATAGGAACTCTCAGTCTGGGGCAAGG
>NW_015177049.1:539125-554444 GCF_001447785.1 Gekko japonicus | reverse complement strand
TGGTCTGTCTTTTTGGGGCTTGGGGGGGGGGGCAACAGTGGGAGGGCTTCTGGTGTCCTGGCCCCACTGCCGGACCTTCTTATAGGAACTCTCACGCTGGGGCAAGGGATGCTCTGACTTCTTGGTGCTTGGGGGGGGGCAACAGCGGGAGGGCTTCTAGTGTCCTGGCCCCACTGCTGGACCTCCTGATGGCACCTGGTATTTTTGGCCAGGGCACTGCTTTGGTGACTGAGTTGCGCCCAGTGCTTCCCAGGATCGGGCCCCTCCTGTTTGGGTGCTCGCATCCCCACAGGTCATCTGAGGTCACAGGTAACGTGAGCCCCCGTCTCTTCCAGCCAGCTGGCCACCCTTCCAGCTCGAATGTAAACACAACCCACCTGTCGCAAGTATGCATGCCGCTCTTGCTCTCGCGCCAAGACTTCGCAGCATCGCATGCATGTGCGGAACTCTTCTCCTTCTCCCCGTGTGCCCACCCTCCTCTCACCATCGTGCCCTCCCTCCCTCCCTGTCCTGCATCTGTTTCACGCACAGCTGCAGCTGGGCTATTCTGCCCATCTGACCCTCCCTTTCGAGATCAAAATATGTGCTGCTTTTTTAATGTATTTACCCACCACCTGTCGGTGTTGTGTCTGGGTCATCCAGTGGGGGGGGGAGGGTCCATGGAAACTCATCCAAACAGCCAATTTGTGTAGAAACGAACCGCACACAACCAAGAAATAATCCCCGGGCCCTGACCTCCTAGCCCTTAAACAGCTCTTCCCGTGAGCCCAAGGGATGGGCAGGATTAGGCTCAAAGCGCGAGCCCAAATGTCCAGGTGATGGGCAGGTCAGACACAAAACTTCTTCCTGTTTATTAGTTGAGCCCCTTCAGGACATGTGCCTCACTAGGACCTGTACTCACTTCATAAGGACATCAGAAGAGCCCTGCTGGATCAGGCCAGTGGTCCATCTAGTCCACCATCCTGTCTCACACAGTGGCCAACCAGTTCCTCTGCGGGACCAACAACAGGACACAGAGGCCGAGGCCTTCATAAGGATTTATTTATTTATTAGTTTTTTACCCTGTCCTCCCCGCCAGGGCAGCATATCAGAAGAACCCTGCTGTATCAGACCAGTCAGAGTGGTTCAAAGGTGGAATCAGCTGCCTAGAGAGGTGGTTGGCTCCCCTTCACTGACAGCTTTCAGGAAGAGGTGGGATGAATATTTGTCAGGTCCTGCTTTAGGTTGGTCCTGCATTGGGCAGGGGGTTGGACTAGATGGTCTGTATGGCCCCTTCCAACTCTATGATTCTATGACCAGTGGTCCATCTAGTCCAGCATCCTGTGTCACACAGTGGCCAACCAATTCCTCTGGAGGGCCAACAACAGGGCAGAGAGGCCGAGGCCTTCATAAGAACACAAGAAGAGCCCTGCTGGATCAGACCAGTGAGAGTCCACCTAGTCCAGCATCCTGTCTCACAAAGTGGCCGACGAGTTCCTCTGGAGGTCCAACAACAGGGCAGAGATGCCAAGGCCTTCATAAAAACATAAAAGCCCTGCTGGATCAGACCAGTGAGGGTCCACCTAGTCCAGCATCCTCTCTCACTCAGTGGCCAACCAGTTCCTCTGCGGGACCAACAACAGGACACAGAGGCCGGGGCCTTCATAAGGATTTATTTATTAGATTTTTTCCCCGCCAGGGCAGCATATCAGAAGAACCCTGCTGTATCAGACCAGTCAGAGTGGTTCAACGGTGGAATCAGCTGCCTAGAGAGGTGGTTGGCTCCCCTTCACTGACAGCTTTCAGGAAGAGGCTGGATGAATATTTGTCAGGTCCTGCTTTAGGTTGGTCCTGCATTGGGCAGGGGGTTGGACTAGATGGTCTGTATGACCCCTTCCAACTCTATGATTCTATGACCAGTGGTCCATCTAGTCCAGCATCCTGTGTCACACAGTGGCCAACCAATTCCTCTGGAGGGCCAACAACAGGGCAGAGAGGCCGAGGCCTTCATAAGAACATCAGAAGAGCCCTGCTGGATCAGACCACTGGTCCATCTACTCCAGTATCCTGTCTATCTCACAGAGTGGCCAACCAGTTCCTCTGGAGGTCCAAGAAAGGGGCAGAGAGGCCAGGCCTTCATAAGAACATGAGAAGAGCCCTGCTGGATCAGACCAGTGGTCCATCTAGTCCAGCATCCTGTCTCACACAGTGGCCAACCAGTTTCTCTGTGGGGCCAACAACAGGACACAGAGGCCGAGGCCTTCATAAGGATATCAGAAGAGCCCTCCTGGATCAGACCAGTCAGAGTGGTTCAAAGGTGGAATCAGCTGCCTAGGGAGGTGGTGAGCTCCCCTTCACTGACAGCTTTCAAGAAGAGGCTGGACGCATATTTGTCAGAGATGCTTTAGGTTGGTCCTGTATTGGGCAGGGGGCTGGACTAATTGTTCTGTATGGCCTGTTCCAACTCTAGGACCAGTGGTCCTAGTCCAGCCTCCTGTCTCACACAGTGGCCAACCAGTTCCTCTGGAGGGCCAACAACAGGGCAGAGAGGCCGAGGCCTTCATAAGAACATCAGAAGAGCCCTGCTGGATCAGACCACTGGTCCCTCTAGTCCAGCATCCTGTCTCACTTAGTGGCTAGCCAAGTTCCTCTAGAGGGCCAACAACAGGGCAGAGGGGCAGAGGCCTTCATAAGGATATCAGAAGAGCCCTTCTGGATCAGACCAGTGGTCCATCTATTTCCTGTCTCACACAGTGGCCAACCAGTTCCTCTGGAGGGCCAACAACAGGGCACAGAGGCCGAGGCCTTCATAAGGATATCAGAAGAGCCTTGCTGGATCAGACCACTGGTCCCTCTAGTCCAGCATCCTGTCTGTCTCACAGAGTGACCAACCAGTTCCTCTGGAGGTCCAAGAAAAGGGCAGAGAGGCCAGACCTTCATAAGAACACCAGAAGAGCCCTGCTGGATCAGGCTTGTGGTCCATCTAGTCCAGCATCCTGTCTCACACAGTGGCCAAGCAGGTCCTCTGGAGGACCTCTTCTCTTATGTCATGTTCTTATGACTCCTTCTGTGTAATCTGCCTTAAATCCCTGCAAGAAAGGCTGACAACAAACAAACAAATGCAAGTTAATTAAATAGATTATGGTTGTGGCCAACCTAGCAGTGCGAAAGCAAGAAATTGCAAGTAGATAAATAGGTACCGCTTCGGTGGGAAGGTATCGAGCAAGCTAAACCTTTACCTAAAATAGTAAGAGCTGCCCAAATAGCCCAGTTTAGCCCGATTTGTCAGATCTCAGAAGCTAAGCGGGTTGGCCCTGGTTAGTAGTCAGATGGAAGACCCCCAAAGAAGATGGGGATCACTATTGTGGTGCTGGAGAAGACTCTTGGACTGCAAGGAGATCAAATCAGTCAGTCCTCAAAGAAATCAACCCTGACTGTTCTCTGGAAGGCCAGAGACTGAGGCTGAAGCTCAAAGACGTTGGCCACCCAATGAGAAGGGAGCGCTCCCTGGAGAAGAAGACCCTGATGCTGAGAAAGACTGAAGGTCAAAGAAGAAGGGGACGGCAAAGGATGAGATGGTTAGACAGTGTTATGGATGCAACAAACATGAAATTGAGCAAACTCCGGAGCGCGACGGAAGACAGGAGGGCCTGGCGTGATGTGGTCCATGGGGTCGCGAAGAGACTCAGAGTCAACTGTGCGACTGAACAACAACGACAAAAATGCATACGAAGGCAATGGCAAACCACCTCAGCTCATATCTTGCCCGGAACACCCCCAGTCGGTTGTGACTGGATGGTACATTGTTCGCTTCAAAATGCTTCCTGCTGTGGTGGTTGAAGTCTGAAAAGCTAATTTGCATGGTATTCGTATCAAAAGACAATGTGTGTGCAACAGTTATAGCGCTGGCCTGTGACTAGGGAGGCAAAGGGACAATTCTCCATTCGGTCAAGGAACTCCTTGACTGACTTTGGGCCTCTCTCTCTCTCTCTCTCTCTCTCTCTCCTCTCTCTCTCTCTCTCTCAGCCTAACTTAGCACACAGGGTCATTGTGAAGACAAATGGAACATGGACACTCCCCTGAATAGTGGAACCACCACTCGGTGGCAGAGCATTACTTTGGCATGCAGAAGGTCCCAGGTTCAATCCCCAGCAGTTAAAAAGGACCAGGCAGGAGGTGATGTGAAAGACCTCCTCCTGAGACCTCCTCCTGATTCATTATAAGGCATCTACGTGTGAGTTTATTCTCTACAGAATCCACCCCCCAAATCTCCAGGAAGTACTTTACCTCCTTCCAGCCTATGCATTCGTTACAAATCACATATTTCTAGGTCCCGTTGTATTGCTTTCACAACGGGCTTTACTGCTAGTTCATTATAAGGCAGCTACGTGTGAGTTCATTCTGGGGAAGGGCCGTGGCTCAGTGGCAGAGCCTCTGCTTGGCATGCAGAAGGTCTTAGGTTCAACCCCCAAAAACTCCAGTTGAAAGGCCCATGCAGTTGGTGATGTGATAGACCCCCGCCCGAGACCCTGGAGAGCTGCTGCCGGTCGAAGTAGAAAATACTGACCTCGAAGATTTGATGGTCTGATAAAGCAGATCCGTGTGCTCTCCTTGAGAAAAGCAAAAATAAATTAGATTTCATCGGATGGAAGGACTCCCAAGAATTTGCGCTGTAATTGCAGCTTGAGGCGCTGTGGCTCTTAGCTAGAGCTTCCACAGCCAAGGGCAGTATATCTGGGTACAGCTGATGGTAAGGGAAGATCATGGAAAGCCTCCCCCCAACTCTGTGCCCCGCTTGTGGGCTTTTTGGATGCCTCTGCCTGGCAGCTGTTAGGAAGAGGATGTTGAACTGAATGGACCCTGGGTCTGATCTAGCAGGGCTCCTCTTCTGAAGAATATTTACGCTTCTGCGGGTCATTATTACTAAATCTCCCTTCTGTCTTCCAAGCACATTTTCTCGCTGCGAACATAATACGGAGGGAGGGCGGCCAAAGTGGATGCTTCAGCAGCCTAAGTCCCGATTTAAGCTAACTAGATATCCTGGAATTCAAATTTCGGATCCCAGAAACCCTGGCCAAAGCCTGTCAACCCTGCATGGCAGCTGCGCTTGGGCCAAGAATTTACTCGTAAGAAGAAGGGGCTTGCAAGGAAGCTCAGAATCCAGAAGGCCGTTTCTGTATGTTTCCAAACTATCCTACTCTCGAGAAGGCACCATGGCTTTGCCAGCCTGTCACTGGGGTGGGCTAAGGCGGTACAGCTTTCTCAGGTGGACCCCAAAAGGGGACACAGAGCTTGAGCTCTTGGGGAGGGGCTGTGGCTCAGTGGCGGAGCCCCTGCTTGGCGAGCAGAAGGTCCCAGGTTCAATCCCCAGCATCTCCAGTTAGAAGGGCCAGGCAGGAGGTGATGGGAAAGACCTCAGCCTGAGACCCTGGAGAGCTGTAAAGAGGGGCTGTGGCTCAGTGGAAGAGCCTCTGCCTCGCATGCAGAAGGCCCCAGGTTCAATCTCCAGTTAGAAGGACCAGGCAGGAGGTGATGGGAAAGACCTCAGCCTGAGACTCTGGAGAGCTGTAAAGAGGGGCTGTGGCTCAGTGGAAGAGCCTCTGCCTCGCATGCAGAAGGCCCCAGGTTCAATCTCCAGTTAGAAGGACCAGGCAGGAGGTGATGGGAAAGACCTCAGCCTGAGACTCTGGAGAGCTGTAAAGAGGGGCTGTGGCTCAGTGGAAGAGCCTCTGCCTCGCATGCAGAAGGCCCCAGGTTCAATCTCCAGTTAGAAGGACCAGGCAGGAGGTGATGGGAAAGACCTCAGCCTGAGACTCTGGAGAGCTGTAAAGAGGGGCTGTGGCTCAGTGGAAGAGCCTCTGCTTGGCATGCAGGAGGTCCCAGGTTCAATCCCCAGCATCTCCAGTTAGAAGGGCCAGGCAGGAGGTGATGTGAAAGACCTCTTTCTGCCTGAGACCTTGGAGAGTTGCTGCCAGTCTGAGTAAGCAATCCTGACCTTGGTGGACCAGGAGTCTGAACCAGGATAAGGCAGCTGTCAACCTGGCCCCTGCTTGGGCTTGGATGCCATGGAGAACAGGAATGTATAGTTTCATTTCTGGGCACTATGCTGTTATCTGTCTTGACTCAGTCACGTAACCTTGAGACCGAACTATCCCTGGTATCTTCTTCCCCCTGAGAATTATAGGCCGTTATTCAGCTTTTAGCTTAGGTGCGATTGGCCCCGAGCCATTAACCTGGCCAGGTTGTCAGGTGTTTGATTTCAGTATCATTGCTTGGCTTCAGTTCTGACACAGAATTGTTAAGAGTCTGGACCCTTTCAATGTCTCAATAAACGTTCATTCTTCTGAATGACTGTTGTTGGGAACCGGTTTCTCCAGGGGCTCTGGACAGCAGCTTTCAGGTGAGTTCATGTGTTTCGACTACCCCATTGGGGCCTGAAGAGAAGGAAGCAGAATTTTGGCTGTTTCATCCTTTCCCACCTTCAGGGAGACATGGGGCAGGGTCTGCCCTCCTCTGGTTTGGGGGCAAGGTTTGCCAGGCGCTGCCTGGCCTTGGATGGGTCCTGAGAAGGTGGCTCTCTCTCCCACGCCAAGGTCGAGAGACATTGTAGTACCACTCCAGGTCAATGGGTGGTAGGACTTTGCACTGTGCACCCCCTCCACATGGGAACTGAGCCCAGGGCGTACTGGACAATAGCCACTGCTGCTGCAAGATCCTCCGGGGATGAGGAATCATCTGACTCTCCCTCACGTGCAGCAACTTGAGGGCAGAAGACAGGGCCCTGGGACATCGAAAAGACAGCCCAGTGCAGGGGTGTCGAACTCATTTGTTACGAGGGCCGGATCTGACATAAATGAGACCTTGTTGGGCCAGGCCGCGTGTGCCAGGTAGCAGAGATATCAACTTTATAAAGGACACAAACGCAAAGGGAAGCCAGTTTGGTGTAGTGGTTAAGTGTGCGGACTCTAATCTGGGAGAACCGGGTTTGATTCCCCACTCCTCCACTTGCACCTGGCTGGATGACCTTGGGCAAGCCATAGTTCTGATAAGAGCTGTTCTTGAAAAAGAGCAGTTTCTGTCAGGAGCTCTCTCAGCCCCGCCTACCTCACAGGGTGTCTGTTGTGGGGAGGGGAAGGGAAAGGAGATTGTGAGCCGCTCTGAGACACCTTTGGGTAGTGAAGGGTGGGGTATAAATCCAATCTTCTTCCTCCACTCACAGCTGCTGGATGACCTTGGGCAAGCCGTAGTTCTGGGCACAGCTGTTCTTGAAAAAGAGCAGTTTCTGTCAGAGCTCTTTCAGCCCCGCCTACCTCACAGGGTGTCTGTTGTGGGAAGGGGAAGGGAAAGGAGTTTGTAAGCCGCTCTGAGACTCCTTTGGGTAGTGACGGGCAGGGTATAAATCCAATCTCTTCTTCTTCTTCTTAACTTAAAATAAAAACATGCTTAAAACATTAGCACTCTTGCAATATTTTTTTTAACTTAATAGTGGTCCCGACCACATGTGCTGGAAAACGCAGGGGGGAGGCGTGGCTATTTGCACCATCGCATTCTGATCCGCCATTATGCGATCAGACGCGACGGCGGCACACCGAGGTTTTGTCCTTCGGTGTGCGCTGCAAAGAGGACGGCCGTAGGGAATAGGTGCGCACCGGCACGATCACACCGAACGAGTCCGTCTGCAGACCATGGCAAACCATTTCCTAGTAGAACTTTGCAGGTACTTTTTAACTGCGCATCTTCGGTGACACGCCACGGGTTGGCCATGGGTGCACTATGCTTGCCAGATGTTGCAGTGTGATCGCGCCCCGAAAATCCGCCCAGCATTCGTGCCTTTCGCGCAGCAAATTCTCCGTGTCATCAGGGCCAGTGTCTGAAAACTGAGAACTCTTGCTCTGAATGATTGCCTCAAAACGTCTGTGCTGTTGCAATCCTGAGTATGCTGTTCAGGTGTGTATCTGTAAGCTGCGAACCTACGATGACACAGCAGCAGAACTAGAAGAAGCAGCAGAAGACAGCCAGTTCCACTGCGGGCCTGATAGAAACCTTCTGGGGGCTGCATGTTTGACATCCCTGTCCTAGTGATTGTTCCCACCTCCTGCTGGTGTCGCGAAGGCCAGCGGGAGAAGAATGGGGGGAAATGAAGGCTATGTGATGGCATTGTACTGGCATGCAATGTCATAAGGAACACTCTAGGCACCCCCCCCCAAAAACCCCATGGTTGAACAATAGAGTTTTGGTCGATGCCTAGAGTGTCTCCCATAACATCATGACATCACTTCTGGTTTCCACTGGAAGTGACATTGCATGCTGGCATGTCATCCGGTGTGCTTCTCCCCACTGCCAACATCCTCGTGGAGGCTGCCAGTTAGAGGTGGCAGGCCTAGGGACACCCTGCCAGTGACATTCTCCTGGGGAGCTGTTGCAAAACTGGGACTCCTTGGTCTCTGGTTAGGGACTGCCACCCGCCACCCCCACCCCTGGGGCTGCTTCATGAAGCTGCTTGGCTTTTCCCTTGTGATGTCATCAATCAAAATGCCTCCTCCTCCTCCTCCTCAAATAGTTTTGTACTTTGGCCCAAACATTCCTTTTTCTTTTTTGGAAAATGTTTTTTTTATTTTGAAACGAGCAAATAAAACAAACACCAACCAAAACAAAACAAATTTACAACACAAACATAAAATGGGAGAATCTAACCATTAAGTATCTCTTAAATTTTTCTGTAAACACAACTAGGTTTCTACACCTTATAACATTATTTTAAAGTTTTGCACATATTACTATCATCGTTCTTGTTATGTTCTTTATATTTCCTACTTTGGTTGTTGTCATGATCTGGACTGGGCCACCAGAGGCCTACTAGGCCCAGGGAACCTGGCTAACAGTAGGCGAGGCTGGGCCTACAACTCCCAGAAGCCCCTGAAAGGTTTTGGAGCCAAAATTGACCAATAGGGAAGAAGAGGGCTGGGGGACAAAAGGGCTGGTGCAAGAGGAGAAGCTGTTCTTCCCAGAGGGCAGAGCCAGAAGGAAGGCTGCTGCAGGGGAGAGACCCTCATCTGGAGGGAAGGGTGAGTAGTCCAGTGTCACTTGGAATAGTGAGCTAGGGACAGCATATATTTAGACGTGTTAGGACATTTGATTTCTTTTCACCCACTTACTGTTATTATTCTGCACCTTGTTGTTTGACCTCCTATAAAATAAACCTTTTCCTTGTTTCACTCTGCCTGGTCCTCACGCCTGTTATTCGGCCAAAAGGGAGGTCTGAAGGTCTTGGGAAGGTGCTCTGGGCCTTCTCAAGGGAGCCTGGAACCAGAGTGGTGGCAGCGTCAGGTTACACCCCCCACCTGAGCCGTGACAGTTGTATACAAAGCTCCTTTAATATATTCTTCAATCCATCTGAAAATTCTTGACCACGTATTTTCAAAGTTTTCTTCTTTTACCCTTTCAAAAGTATAGTCACTTTGTCCATCTAGGCCGTTTCCAATAGCTTCTTTGTTATTTCTTCTTTGGATGCTGTCTCTTTTCTTCTCCAGTATTTAGCATGTAATATTCTAGCAGTTGTAACAACATGTATAATCAAATAAGAATCCTGCTTTTTACAATTTTCTGGAACTATGTTCCATAAAAATAATTCTGGTACAAGAGATATATTACCCCCCCCCCCGGCTGCTTCATGAAGCTAATTGGCTTTTCCCTTGTGATGTCACCAAGATCCCTCCTCCTCCTCTTCCTCAAACGGTTTTGTACTTTGGCCCAAACATTCCAATATTTCAATTGGCCAGGCAACCAATGGATAAAGCAGTGGAACCGGCATTCGCCAGGAGGACTGGAGGAAAGCCGCCCTCCCCCTGCAACATGGGGAAGGGCCTCACGGTCTCCTGTTCTGCGGTCTCTGTCTTCGTGCTGAGGAAGTGGCTCTTCCGAAGCTCTGTCCTTAAATCGAGCAGAGGGCAATGAGGACTAGAGACAGTTTGGTGTCATGGTTAAGTGTGTGGACTCTAATCTGGGAGAACCGGGTTTGATCCCCCACTCCTCCACATGCAGCTGCTGGTGTGACCTTGGGCCAGTCAGAAGTCCTCTCAGAGCTGTTTTCTCACGAGCAGTCCTCGTAAGAGTTTTGCACCTGCTGGATGACCTTGGGCAAGCTATAGTTCTGTCAGAGGTGTTCTTTAAAAAAGAGCAGTTTCTGTCAGAGCTCTGTTGTGGGGAGGTGTAAAGTACTGGGTTTGCCACACGGAAGACTCGGACCACGACGTGTGTTCAGACTCGTTTATTGTACTTCACACAGGAACTGCAAAACGGCCCTGCAAGGCCAACTATATACACACCCACCCAGCACACCCACAGTCCCGTTGGAGGGTTTGAATTTCCTGCCAAAGTTGCTATTGGTGAATGCTGAGGGAACTAGGATCCTAGGTTCCTATTGTTTAGAGGAGCTAAGCTCCACACTTTAGCCATGGACCCCTGGTGGCGGTCCACGTACATAACAGGAGGGGAAGGGAAAGGAGTGTGTAAGCCGCTCTGAGACTCCTTTGGGTAGTGAAGGGCAAGGGGTATAAACCCAATCTTTTCTTCTTCTTCTAGAAGAGAAGAGAGCGGCGGTGGCCTTCTTGGATCAAGTGAGATGCTGATACCGCTTCCTCAACTGGGAAATCTCAGACCTGTCGCTCTCCATTGCCTCGTCTCCCTCGCAGGGCTACTGAGAAGACAGAACATGATGACTCCCATCAGGGTGGCCGATCTCCAGGTGGAGACCTCCTGGAATTATGACTGACCTCAAAGCTGCAGGGATCACTTCCACTGGACTGTTTTGGATTGCTAGCTATTGGGGTGGGGGGGAACATGCAGATCTGTCCTCACAGAGGAGGGAGAGATTGTACCTGAATAAAACTTGGTCTGTTTTATAAAACACTGGAGTGTTTTGGACCGAGGGGCCGGGTGGGGGCTCTGCAACTTACCTGGCTGCTTCTTGCTCTGACTGAGGGCTGCTGGGAGCAGGGGGTGGGGCTTGTTGCATGTGCCCGCCCCCTGGGCTCTTTACTGCCGGGACTCCGCTCCTGTGCGCTCCTGCAGGAAATGACCCCTGGCAATGAGTAATCTTACAGTAGTAGCTGGACCGAGGGGGAAATGGAATTGCTTGGGGGCAGCCGTGCCCTCTGTGTGATTTTTGTGGGTTTGCCCCTGTAGAAAATTCTGTGCTGGACTGGATGGGCAACAAGGGCGGAGTTCACCAGTGGTGCTTAAAGACTCATGCCTGGCCCTGGATGGGCCACCATGCCAAGCAAACTTGTTCTTGTGGGCCACCATCCCAAAATGGTTGGGAACCTTTGTATCAGATGTCTCTTCATATAGACTGTTATCAATTTATTGCATTACTCCCCCTTGAGACTCTGTAAGGAAGACAGACTACCAACACAGTAAAACCAATTGATTAATCAGTACCCTTTCAATCGAAAGAGGAATATGAAGACAGGAGGGGCAGGAACATTTTAGACTGTCACGCTGCAGCTGCTGAGGGGCAGGCAATGTCCCTACACCCAGAGGTAGATTCGGGAGGGATCGCAGGGGATCGCAGTTCCCCCGGGTGAGGTGCGGAGGGGCGGGGCACACAATGAAGCCCTGCCCCCTGCTTTCAGCCGCCCCGCTTCCGGCCCTCATTCAGCCAGGAGGAGGCAGGAGAAGAGGGAGGATAAGTTGCTTCCTCCCCGCCTCTCCCCACCCCTGCCTGCCTGGGGCCAGGGAAGGCCTTGGCGGGGCTTCCTCGCACTTCCGCCGGCCTTGCAGGTCCACCGCTGGGCCACCAACACGTCCGGTGATGTCAGGGGGTGTGGCCTTACGACACACTTCCAGTGATGTCAGGGGGTGTGGCATATGCTAATGAGTTAGTGGAGCCACAAGGCCGGCGGTGGCAGCCGGGACTGTTGGGGGCTGGGGGGCCTTTGTAGGGCTTCCTCGCACTCCCGGCAGCCTTGCAGGTCCACCGCCGAGCCACCAACACTTCCGGTGATGTCAGGGGGTGTGGCCTTACGACACACTTCCGGTGATGTCAGGGGGCGTGGCATATGCTAATGAGTTATGCTAATTAGTCCCCCTAGCTCTTTTTCTACGAAACGACCCCTGGCCTGACCCATCCAGGCCAGGGCATCATATAACTTAGCACTGTAGGTATTATTTCGTGATGATAAATTCATTAATAACTAGGAATGTCAGCTTGCTAAATAGGCAAATAAGTTTTCTACGTGGCTGCACAAGCCACCGGCCACAAAGGTCAAAGTTTGGATGGGTACAATTTTATTCTCCACTAACCTTAAGTAATATGAACCAGACCATTGGGGGAGGATAGCCTCAGCCCTGTGAAGCCCTGGGACTCATGGCCCTCATCGGGGCCTCCTGCTACACCCAGTTGCGTCAGAGTGACTCCTGGACAACAGCCTAGGTGCTGCAAAAGCAGCCTGCAACCATTTCCACGGGCAGCAGCAATTCTACTGCATCTGCCCACAATGTTCCATCAATCCGCCTTGTCTGCTTCAGACTATGTCTAGACAGAGGGGGTAGAGAAAGAAATAGTGGTCCACCTCTCCAATATGCCATTTAGCTCAAGAAATAACATGCATCACACGCATGCACCCTTTCTAGGATTGGCCTGATCCATTGCTAATTGAGTTGAGAGATTTGTGCATATTGTGCTAATTGTGCATATTCAGCATGGTGTATTTCCACAAAGCCCCTATCCAAACTTCTAACACCCCCCAAATTAATAATGTAAAGCACATAATTAAGTTATTCTTCTAAAGCACAGTCTGGACTTTCAAAGGGGTGGGGTGGGGTGGCACACACTATAAACCTTATATTTATTTATTTATTTTTAAAGCCCTCCACACCGCTTGTCATTTTTCAAATATTCCTGGAAGGAAACGTCTCCCTCATGTTCGCATTTGATGAACATGCTTGTTCTTTGGCATGGCTTGGATTCATTTCCATCTGTTTGTTTTGGCATGGTTCCCACTGTAAACGTGCCGTGCCAATTTCAACAGGGCATAGGTGTTAACCAAACATGACTTTAGAGGAGGGGGCCCTTCATAACACAGCAAGCGCCAGTCCTACTGCCAGGAGATCCTGCTGTTTGCAAATAATTCCAGCTTAGGGCCACATGCTTCATTACATGAGATCACATCTGTAGGTGCTTGTGGGCATCATAAAAGCAACAAATGTCTACTGGAGCCCTCTCGCAGTCTAGCTCGACGACGTTTGGAACTTCGCATGGGGAAGTCTGGAAGCAAGAGATTTTTATATACTCCAAACATTTTGACAGATTCCTCTTTCAAATTAAGAAACCTTTGGTGTTTGCACCGTGAGGTATATTTTAATTGGCCCAGTGGTGTTACAGACTTTGGGGGAGAAAGGAGACTTGCGATATTGCTTTTCCAAAAATATATTTTTGGCCAGCATGGCTAGACCCATATAATTAACTAAATTTGAACACAACTTTGGTACCACGTGTATAAAATATCCATAGAGATACAAGGTCTGGCAGGTCTTGTCTACCCTCAGCAATCACAGTCTAGTGTAATTACACTAGAGGTGGTACGAGATATGAAACAGCAAGAGGTGACAGTAATCGTTGCAAACTGAAATGTGGCTTTAAATCTTTGACTCTGGCTATAGCTATAAGGAGCTGTGAGGTCACGAAAGATTTCTTTATTTCTAGGGGCTTGTTATTTGTCCTGGATGAAACTTTCTGTACTCAAAAGTAGAGTCATAGTCTTTGGACATGGGCATCACTAGAAATCTCATAACAGAGACACTGATCCAGGTTCACTGTTTTGAGTGAGTGTGTTCATCTTTTCAACAGCATTTTCAGTTTGCAAATCTTGCACAGTTGTTCGTCCATTTACCCTCATTATAACCCTATTAGGTAGATCACCACCGTTTGTATTGTGACAGAAGGGAGTGTTGAAGATGCAGGATAAGACCTCTCTTGACAATCAAACCTTGGACTTGTCTCCCCCAGACCCCCTGACTTTTCATATTGTTGGTTTCTTAGTCCATTCTAACGGTACCATCCCACTTCCAATATCTTTATTATTAAAAGTAGTACTACAGCAAAAAAGGTAACATTTATTTTATTTAATTTATAGCCCACTCTCCCCAAAGCTCAGAGTGGGTAACATCAACTGTAAAATACAGTTTAAAACCCTCTAAAACAGCATAGAATTCAATAAATACAATACGTGCAGTAAAATACAATATAAATACAACAATTCTATAAAATTCCAGATGGCATTGTCGAGCTTTGCGTGGTGCTAGCCCACTGCAGGTTGCAAATGGTGTGAGAGTATCAAAGAAGACGTAAGTCTTATAGGCTTGGTGTAAAACTATATACAATTTATTCACACGAGCCTCCGCCAATATATTGCACAGAACGACAGAATGCTCATGCAGACACCAGGTTTCCATTAGGAAGGGTAGTACATTGTATAGCATCACATATATACAAGCATTGTCCAATCAGGACCCAGTGCTGTCACTGTTAATTAGCTCTGCTATCAACCAGACAGAACCAGTTGGAGCCAGCTCTACTGACACTCTGAGCTGTCAGCTCCTGTCAAACAGATTGATATGATCTATGTTATGTATTAACAGCATAACATGAATCGCTCAATATACTTTCCATGTTGAGCTTCGAGCCGGCCAAGGCTCCGTCAGTGCGAACATTCTATTGGTCGCTTCAAAACAGCGACCAATCACAGAAGAGCTGTTCCCTGAGCGGGAAGGACACTGATTCGCCTTTATCTATGCAATCTGATTGGTTGTTATGTAAATAGTAGGCGTGGCTATATTAGCCCGGTATGTTTAAAAGGAGCCCAGCTCCAATGTTAAGTTGTTCTGATTCCTAAATGCGTTTGTGTGCTTGTTCGAATAAAGCTGAATCACTAGCTGAAATCACTCTACGGGTCTTTGTTAGTGCGATCTAACAATTGGCGACGAAGGTGGGATGTTAGAGCAGGTAGGCAGTCCTGCAGACATTCCCACACAGACCCAGAACGAAGGCGAGCAAAGCACAGCAGCCGATCCAGCGGAGGCGCCACCAGACCCGGTGCCCAAGTCTCCCCCGATGGCTGGGAATCAGAAGTTCGAGGCATTCGAACCATCGTCCGAAGATTGGGACTCTTACCTCGCCCGGTTCGAGTTCCATTTGGAAACACAAGACATCACCGAAGAGACAAAGAAGCGAGCATGCCTCCTGAGCTCGTGTGGAAAGGACACCTTCGACATTGCGAGGTCGTTGGTGGCCCCGACCGAGGTGAAGACCGTCTCTTTTGCGGACATCACGAAGAAACTG
>NW_015177049.1:530545-536331 GCF_001447785.1 Gekko japonicus | reverse complement strand
GGACAAAGTGTTCGCCCGAAATTACGCTGCAGGGCATGACTGGGTTCCCGGGGAAATATGTGAGTGCATAGGCTCTAGGATGTACTCGGTACTGTTGAATGACGGCAGAAGGTGGCGGCGACACGTGGACCAATTAAAAAAGCGTTGGTCCAAGGACAGCGCTGACTCTCCGGCTGGGTCCTCTGAATTACTTTCCGAACCTCCCGCAATGGAGGAAAATATGGAGTTAGCTGGTCCTGCTAGGCAATTCACTGAGGCTGAAACAACAGACCCGGCCGTACAAGCGCCTGACTCAGGGTCTGTGGAGCCCCAGTTAGAAGCTCCGCCAAATGGACCTGTCACGCTGAGAAGGTCACAGCGTGCGCACAGACCTCCAGCATACTTAGCTGACTATGAGTGTGGCAACCTGTTTGAAACTGCCTGAAAATACAATGATGCATGTATATACCGTTGTGAATGTATTGCCTTAACTTAGGGGGGAGGAATTGTTATGTATTAACAGCATAACATGAATCGCTCAATATACTTTCCATGTTGAGCTTCGAGCCGGCCAAGGCTCCGAACGGAAGTAGCTGTGCAACGGTGGAGAGCGATCAGACGGCGAGGTACAGCGTTTACAACCGTTGCACTCAGGATACCACCACTTGGGGACCTTGTTATGTATTAACAGCATAACATGAATCGCTCAATATACTTTCCATGTTGAGCTTCGAGCCGGCCAAGGCTCCGTCAGTGCGAACATTCTATTGGTCGCTTCAAAACAGCGACCAATCACAGAAGAGCTGTTCCCTGAGCGGGAAGGACACTGATTCGCCTTTATCTATGCAATCTGATTGGTTGTTATGTAAATAGTAGGCGTGGCTATATTAGCCCGGTATGTTTAAAAGGAGCCCAGCTCCAATGTTAGGTTGTTCTGATTCCTAAATGCGTTTGTGTGCTTGTTCGAATAAAGCTGAATCACTAGCTGAAATCACTCTACGGGTCTTTGTTAGTGCGATCTAACAATCTACAGCCAGACTTATAGAACACATGGATGTTGACAGGCATTTGGAAAAGCAATGTTCAGATAACTGTGAAGGCGAAGGGGTGTGTGTGTGGAATGGGACACAAGGCCATAGGCCCAGCAGAACAACTCCATTTTAGAGGTTTTAAAATTGGTTTTTCAAGAGGTTTTTAAATTTAAATTCCATTCAAGTGGGTTGCTGTGTTGGTCTGAAGCAATAGAACAAAGTTTGCATCCAATGGCACCTTTAAGACCAACAAAGTTTAATTCTAGGTATAAGCTTTCATGTATATGCAATTACACACTTCATCAGATAGGTACTACTCATTATATCCTTTAGCTTTAACAGTGATCACAAAGGTGGTGTGGGGCTGGACTTGATGGTACAGCATCTGCTTTGCATAGCTACAGTCCCCGGCATGTCCATTTTAAAGAATCACATATAGGGTTGCCAAGTGGACTTACCCCTCGCGGCGGGGGAGCCTCGTTGCAGTCCGGGAGTTGCTGGACGCGCGCACGCGAAGCACGCTTACGCTGGCAGCACGTCACCAGAAGTGACATGCGACGTTGCTGACGTTGGGGGCGTGGCTGAGCTCGGCCACGCCCCCAACGACAGCAACTGGCTGCGTCACCTCTGGTGACGCAGCTTCGGGGGCAGGGTTCCCCCGGGGTCCAATTCCGCCGCGGCGGAAATTGGGCCTCCGAAGTGGGGGATTCCCCGCCCCCCCGGGCCCATTTGGCAACCCTAATCACATAGTAGTTGATGTGAAAGGTAGTATTAAATACTGGGTTCAAGATGCATTGCAGTGAAATAGCTCTACTTTATTAAGTGATTTCAGGAACAAGACTAAAACGCTGTTTAAATAGCATGCAAAAAACCCACACCCAAACACACCCAACTCCCAACAATAGGCTATTTACATAACATTACTTCCTCATTGGTTACCTCCAGAGTCCTCGTGGGCTATTGTTCTGGATCTTCAAGCTCAGCCAGTTTCTGGTAGACAGTCCTGGAATGTTCCAGCCCTAATACATAACAGGTAGAGAGCCACCACTAGTAGACAATAATGACCTTGACAGAATAATGATCTGAGTCAATACAAGGCATCTTCATGTATTCAAGATAGATATTTTGTAATTCCTCTAGCCCAGGTACTCCTTCAATTTTGGCGGGCATGTTAGTTTTCATTCATTTTAGCAGACTGTATGCATATCCACCTGTTTCGCAATTATGGAAAACCTCCCCACTTTCAATCTTCAGGAGGCAGTTGAAGACAGTTTTATTTAGGACTGCATTTGAAGAAGAAGAAGAGAAAAGACTGGATTTGTACCCTTCCCTTCCCTCGGAGTCTCAGTGCGGCTTACGATCTCCTTTCCCTTCCCCTCCCCATAGCAGACACCCTTTGAGATAGGTGGGGCTGAGAGAGTTCTTTCAAGGACTGCTCTTTTGAGAACAGCTCTGAAAGAACTTATCACTGACCCAAGGTCACACCTGCAGCAGGAGCTGGGGCCAGACCAGCAGCTGCATGTGGAGGAGTGGGGAATCAAACCTAGTTCTCCCAGATTAGAGTCCGCACTCTTAACCCCTACACCGAACTGACTAATTTAGTTTTTTATTTCTTGTCTGATCTAATTGATATTTTAAACTGTCATCTTTTATGCATTTTAAAACAGTTGTTTTGTTTATATTGAGTGCCAAAAGGTAGAAAGGCGGCTAATAAAGGTTTTTAATAAATAAAATACAATCTTGATGTAAGGGACCTTGCTGTAATTTTGCTATCTCCCTCCCCCAAGTTGCATGCATTCACCAATGTTACCACCCATAAAGAGATCCAACCTTTATGGAAGTTTTGCACACAATAGCACATCAGCAGGCACTACTGCATTTCAGTATAGGGCCACAGAGCTAGCCATGGCTAGGACTGAGGTGTCTTCCAGGGAAAGACAGCAAAAATGGATAGCTTTCAGACTCAAGGGAATATTTGTTGAGCTGAAGCACAGAAGGGAAGAGGAAAAGCCTATGAAGAGGTGCTCGAGGATCTAAAGAGCAGAAAGGTTTCCCAAGACTCTTGTTTGATCTCAAAAGCCATCAGGCAGTGTTGGACTGAAGCTTAATGAGGATTCAGGATAGTATGGTATTTACAGATCACAGTAAAATGGCTTTGGGCATGTGTATTTTCCCGATGGACCGATTTGATGTGGGTCCAACGGAAGCTGCCATTCGTTTTGTGAGAAATGTGCGGTGACTGTTTTAACCACAAGAGGTGTCTCACTTTGTGAGAAAGTTTCATTTGGGCATCCATACCTGAGCAGTTTCAAGGAGTGTGTTTGCTTCAGTGATGTACGATTACTTCTCCCTCTGGCGGTCAGGGTGTGTTGCAGCTGGCTAGTTGCATAAAGCCGGACAAAAAGATTAGCCAGAATACTGATGGCCACTCCACACATCCCAACTCAACCATGTAACTATGGATGCCACAACTCTTTCAAAAACCTCTCCCAGTGCAGTTCCACATGTTAAAATTGCTGTAGGAAACAACGTGTTCTAGGGTTGCCAGCTCCAGGTTGGGAAATTCCTGGAGATTTGGGGGTGGAGCCTGAGGAGGGGTTTGGAGAGGGGCGGGACCTCTGCAGAGTATAATAGCATAGAGCCCTCCCTCTAAAGCAGCCATTTTCTCCAGGGGAACTTATGTCTGTCATCTGGAGATCTGACTCCTAAGGATCTCTAGACTCCAGCTGGTGGTTGGCAACTCTACATAGGTCCTGTCCATACGAGGCCTTTTGGGCCGGGACCGGGACGGAACGGGGGCAGAGCAAACGGGCGCGATCCCACCGCAACATCTGGGGAGCGTACTGTCTCCGTCCCTGATCCGGCCCTTCCAGTGCTGCTCCACACCAAAAAAGAACCACCTACCGAGGTGGTTCTTTTCGAAGGGCCGCAGCAACGCTGACCGTGGGATCGCCGGCGCATCCTTGCGCCGGCGCATCCCCGGCTCCTGGCCGAACTGCGCATGTATGAGCATGCACAGTTCGCCAGGCTCCCCTCCCCACCGTCGCTTTCTCCACAGCATCTGATCGTGCCAGGGAGCGACGGCGCCGTGGCTCGGGGGATCCGTGAGATCCCGCCGCGCCGTCTCAACTTTGCTGCGGCTCACATTAGCCGCAGTTCGAGCGTCCTTTTCCCTGCCCTGTGGCAGGGACCATAGCACAAACATAACGTGTGGATATCACACACAAGTATATACATCCACCTGTAATCATTAGTTTCTCAGGCAGCAACCTGAATACCACCTCTGAGAAAGAAATGCTAGAAGGCCTAATACCTGGTAACTCCTGAAGAGTGGTGGCAGGACAACTCTTTTCTCAGAATGAATATCCAGGTTGCTTTTTGAGGAACTGTGCTGCATCTACTTAGTTTCCACCCATTTAGTTGTTCATGTAAGTAATGTAAGCCGCCCTGAGCCTGCTTACGGGGAGGGCGGAATAAAAATACCACAAATAAATAAATAAATAAATTCATTTGCCCCCCTCCCATTATATTTGCTAGAATTTACCATGCGATGTCTCAAGATTTTCATGTTCCCATTCCTGCCAGTCGCAGGCAGGGGCAGTGAAACACAGGACATTGTATGTCGCTTCACAACATAAAGTAAGAGATATATAATGCTGTTAAAGAGTGTGGGACGCACACACACACACAGAGATGTATAGCTAGGGGTACCAATTTCCAGGTAGCACCTGGAGATCTCCCACTATTACAATTGATCTCCAGGTTACAGAGATCAGTTCCCCTGGAGAAAATGGCTGCTTTGGAAGGTGGGCTCTATGCCATTATACCTCTTTGAAGTCTCTTCCCTCCCCAAACCCTGCCCTCCTCAGACTTCACCCCCAAATCTCCAGGTATTTCCCAACCCAGTATTGGCAACCCTACGTACAGCAGTGGGTAGGGTTGCCAAATTGGACTTACCTCGCTGGTGGGGGACTCTGGGGTGGCTCCCGGAGCGTGCACGCGCCACATGCACGTCACAGAAAATGGCTGTGGCCCCACCCCCAGCGTGCCCGGCATCATGACGTCACTTCCCTGTGACGTGCACGCGGGGGTGGGGTTTCCCCCGGGGCCTGATTCCATGGGGGCGGAAATCGGGCCTCCAAAGCAGGGGGAAATCTGCCCCCCGGGGGGACTTGGCAGCCCTAGCAGTGGGTGATATCTCTCAGGATCGCCACGTCTCCTCGTTCCTCCAGCAGGGGGATTTGGGGAGCATTCTGAGGGTGGGCAGGGACGTTGTGTGAACCCACCAAGAGCAATGCTGTCTCTAAGCTGTGGAGTCTTGTGAGCAAAAATTCTACTTTGTGAGCTACAGGCATTAAAGTTCTGAGTGAGTGATTTGGCTGCTGCATAAGTTAGCTTGCTCTGGAGCCATCCTATCTGAGCTAAGACAAAAATGTGTGAGCTGGAGGCTAAAAAACTGAGCTAGCTCACACTAACTCAGCTTAGAGGGAACACTGGCGATGACATCGCCCAGAAGTGACATCATCACATCGGGGATATTGCGTGGGGGACACTCTGGTATTTGGGAAAAACTCTATGGTGTTTTTGCCCTGCACAATGTCCCTGTTTAGGGGAGAGGTTTCTTCCTCATGACAGTTGGTCCACGGCGGAGGGAAGCCGCCAAAACTGGGGGATTCTCCACCCAGATCAGGGGACTGGCCGGCAACCCTGATCCTTCCCATCCTCCTCTTCTAATGACAGTGCCTTCCTCCAGCTCATGGATGCTTTTTTTTAGTA
>NW_015177049.1:500545-528045 GCF_001447785.1 Gekko japonicus | reverse complement strand
TTGTGAAGAATTGGAAGCACATTGCTCACACTGCATTCAGTAACTACTGGACACAAAGTCCCTTTCTCTAATCTACATGCACTGACTCTGCTTGACTTCAATATGAGCTAAAATTTGCTCAGGACAAGAGCTGGTGGAGAAAATAGCCATAATGTGAGGATAACTCATTTATTAGGTGGCGCGCACCTGTAATCCTGGCTGCTGGGGAGGCTGAGGCCGGTGGATCGCGTGAGCTCAGGAGTTCTGGGCTGCAGCGGGCTATGTTGATTGGGTGTCCGCACTATAGTTTGGCATCACACCTAAACCTCTGCACTGTAGCTCTGTATTCTGCTATTAGATCCAGAGGAGTTAGCCGTGTTAGTTTGTTGCTGCAAAATAGCAAACAGCCTAGTAGCACCTTTAAGACTAACAAACTTTATTGTAGCATAAGCTTTCACGAAACACAGCTCTCTTCGTCAGATGCATGGAGGGTATGACGAAACTGGCCAGAGATATATAGGTGGTAAGGGGGGGGCAGGGGTCTTTCGGGGCTGGAGCATGCCATATCATTTGCGGATGATACAAAGTTGTTCAGGGTGGTGAAAACCAGTGAGGATTGTGAGGCACTCCAAAGGGATCTGCCAAGGATGGGCGAGTGGGCGTCAACATGGCAAATGGGGTTCAATGTGGCCAAGTGCAAGGTGATGCACATTGGAGCCAAAAATCCTAAATATAAATACACATTGATGGGGTCTGAACTGGCAGAGACTGATCAAGAGAGAGATCTTGGAGTTGTAGTAGATAACTCACTGAAACTGTCGAGACAGTGTGTGACTGCAATAAAAAAGGCCAATGCTATGCTGGGGATTATTAGGAAGGGTATTGAAAACAGATCAGCCAATATCATAATGCCCCTATATAAATCAATGTTGCAACCTCATTTGGAATACTGTGTGCAGTTCTGGTCACCACACCTTAAAAAGGATATTATAGCTTTGGAAAAAGTGCAGAAAAGGGCAACTCGAATGATAAAGGGGTTGGAACACTTTCCCTATGAGGAACGGTTAAGGCGCTTAGGGCTCTTTAGCTTGGAGAAACGACGACTGAGGGGTGACATGATCGAGGTTTATAAGATTATGCATGGGAAAGAGCAGGTAGAGAAAGAGGTACTTTTCTCCCTTTCTCACAATACAAGAACTCGTGGGCACTCCATGAAATTGCTGAGCGGTCGGGTTAGAACGGATAAAAGGAAGTACTTCTTCACCCAAAGAGTGATTAACACTTGGAATTCACTGCCACAGGAAGTGGTGGCGGCTACAAGCATGGACGGCTTCAAAAGGGAATTAGATAAGCATATGGAGCAGAGGTCCATCAGTGGCTATTAGCCACAAAGTATAGATAGGGACTCTGGGGCAAATGATGCTCTGTCTTCTTGGTGCTTGGGGGGGTCAACAGTGGGAGGGCTTCTAATGTCCTGGCCCCACTGGTGGACCTCCTGATGGCACCTGGTATTTCTGGCCACTGTGTGACACAGAGTGTTGGACTGGATGGGCCTTTGGCCTGATCCAACATTGGCGTCTCTTATGTTCTTATGTTCTTAAGAGACACTCAATTTCCCCCTATTCTTATGTTCTTATGAGCGCCGCTCTGGGAGCCCAAGAGCTGGAAAAATGGTGGTGGCAGCAAGCCCCGCCTCCAGCTCCCTGCGCTACGGCCTGTTGCTGCTTTCCCAGGGCTTGCACCGGAGCGCTGCCGCCCCGGGGAGGCTGGATGAGGCCCTTCGCCGCCTTCCCGGTGCCCGTGCTGGAGCTCTGCAGCCCTGGGGAGGCCGAAGGGGGACCGTTGCTGCCTTTCCGGGGCCCGCGCCAGAGTGCTGCAGCCCCGGGGAGGCCGGAAGAGACCTGTTGCCACCTTTCGGGGCCCGCACCAGCGTGCTGTGGCCTCACAGAGGCTGGAGGAGGCCTGTCACCACCTCCCCAGGCCAGCACCAGAACGCTGCGGCTTGGAGGAAGGCCAGAAGAGGCCCCCCGCTGCCTCCCGGGGTAAGTGAGGCATCCACGGGGTGTGGCAGAGGCTTGATTGGGGGAGTGGTGGGTGGTGGGAGAGCCTCCCCCTCCCCCCATCTCTTTGCCTTCTTTCTTTCCCTCCTTTTCTTCCCCTTTTCTTTTTCCCTTCTCTTCCTTCCTTCCTTCCTCTCTTTTCCTTCTTCTTTCCTTCTATCTCTTTCTCTCCTTTTTCCCTTGTCTCTCTTTCTTTCCCTCCTTCTTCCCTTCTCGTTCTTTTCCTCTTTCCTTCCTTCTTTCCTTCTCTTTCTTTCACTTGTTCCTTCCTTTGTTCCTTCTTTCTGCTCTCTCTCTCTCTTTCCTTCCCTCTTTCCTCCTTCTGCGGCCCAACTCTAGTGAGAAGGGGTCTAAACTTTAAACCCCTTCTCTCTTCGCTCCCCCCACACACACTGGGGAAGGGAAGGGGAGGCTTTTGAAGATGCCTTCCCCCCCTTTTGCTTCCCCTTCTGACATCACTTCCGGTGATGTCAGGGGGTGTTGCATATGCTAATGAGCTATTATGCTAATAGCTAGTAGCTCATTAGCATACTGTATGCTAATGAGCTCATGCAGCACTTTTTCTACGAAATGACCCCTGGGGGGAGAATAGAGAAAATGTGTCCTTTCTGCATCCTCTCTACTCCCCTTACCACCTATATATCTCTGGCCGGTTTCTTCATACCCTCCATGCATCTGACGAAGAGAGCTGTGTTTCTCGAAAGCTTATGCTACAATAAAGTTTGTTAGTCTTAAAGGTGCTACTGGGCTTTTTACTGTTTTACTCTGCTGTTGATTCCTAGAGATAAAATTGTCTTTCTTTGTTGCCAGATGCCTGTATCTGCCAGAGGAGATTCTTATTCCAAGTGAGGGGCTACCTCTAATCCTTTGTTAAGTGACTGTATTCATGTTTGAGGTTATTCCCATTCTTGATAGGACAAATTTCCAGGAACTGGCACATTAAGAATGTGGATTAAGTGGACCTGTGCAGAATTCAGGATGTACCTAAGGGGTGTGGTAAGTGTTTCACCAGACAACCTGCTCACAGTGCAATTCCACATTCATCACATCTTCTATAATTGTGCACTCTAGAAAGTCTCCCTATAACATTTATTTCTTTACTATATATTTTATTTACTTTGTTTATGCCTCACCTTTCTCCTCAACAGAGACCTGTTCCATCAGTGATTTCTCCTTCTTGCCCTATGTTTTAATTGTTGCTTTTGTATTTTTATATATGTACTGGTTTTAAATGGATTTTATTATTGATTTACAATGTTCTGCTTTTAATTGTTAGCTGCTTTGCTGGCCCCGGTTGGGCAGAAGGGTGAATATAAATTCTGTAAATGAAAAAAAAATCTTAGACTATCATGTAATTTAAAATCTGATGCCTGCAAAAAATCAAAGCAAGAGATGCTGAGAAGTCTAAAGTATTCACATTTTGAAAGTTAAGTTGTATGAAGTTCAATGGGTCCACAGTCACAAAAGATGTTACAAAAATGGAACATCACAACAAAAATATTGTGTTTCTCTTTAGTTCATTGCAATTATTTTTAAAGCATGGGAATAAATAATAAACAGCTGGGGAAACTATGGATTGGAAGAGCTTTGTTCCCTTGATCTGCTCTCTGTCTCCAAAGGAGATGGCTTTGTATTGGGCTTCTTGGCTGTCTTATTTATAAGACAGGCAAACTAGCTGGAACAATGCTAAATATTAAGTTGAAATGTTGGCTCATGTTCTCAATGGAAAGCAGCATCTTTAGAGGATAGACAGTGAACCAGAAATGTTCCTGGTTCAAATTCTTTCTATCATGAATTGCATACATGACACATTCTATGGAATACCAGCTATCTTCACATATTTTTGTAATCTTAAAAAGCAGCAGTGCATGGTGGAGGCAGAGAGGGTTGATTTAAAGTGCTGGGAAAAGGTGTGTGAAGCTTAACACTTTTCTTTCTTGCCATTTTCCTGATAGAAATCACACATTTATTGTCAAAGTAAGACAACTCAGCATGCTTGGGGGTGTGTGTGTGTGTGCTACATTGCTCTAGATGTGTATGTGCATTATGTCCTCAACTAGGAATAAGGCCCGTTGTGGAAATAAATACGAGTTCTAGAAAGAGGCTCCAGGTGGGTGCCCTGGCCTTGGGCACTCAGCGTCAATTTGCTGTGGTGACCTCAGCAGGGTATAATGACACAGAGCTTACCATTTTCTCCAGGGGAGCTGATCTCTGCCATCTGGAGAGCAGTTGTAATTCTGAATGATCTCCAGCCCTCCCCTGGATATTGGCAAAATGGCTGGTTTGCAGGGTGGAGTCTATAGCTTTGTACCTGTCTGAGGTCCACCCTTCCTCAAACCCCACTCTCGCCACCCCTCAGATCTCCAGGAATTTCCCAACCCAGAGGTGGCAACCCTATTTCCGTCCCAGCCAACCATCAGTGTACCGTTATCTGCCCCTCTGACTTCAGGTTTCCATCTCTTCCCCCCTCCCTGTAGCCTCTACCTAGGAAAACTACAGTCTTTCTCCACAGTGGGGACCCAAGAATGAGGGAAGCAACCTTAGCACGGTATAATGACCAGAGGTCATTTCGGGGGGGAACACGGTGGAACGCAGTTCCCCCGGGTGAGGTGCAGGGGGGTGGGGCACATGATGAAGCCCCGCCCCCTGCTTCCGGCCACCCCGCTTCCAGCCCTCATTCAGCCAGGAGGAGGCAGGAGAAGAGGGAGGGTAAGTTGCTTCCTCCCCGCCTCTCCCCACCCCTGCCTGCCTGGGGCCAAGGAGGGCCTTGGCGGGGCTTCCTCGCACTCCCGCTGGCCTTGCAGGTACACTGCCGGGCCCCTGATGTCAGGGGGTGTGGCATATGCTAATGAGTTATGCTAATGAGTTCCCCTAGCTCTTTTTCTACGAAATGATCCCTGATAATGACACAGAGTCCACCCTGCAAAGCACCCATTTTTTCCAGGGGAGCTAATCTCTGCCATCTGGAGGGCAGTTTTAATTCTGAGTGATGATCTCCAGACCTCACCTGGAGATTGGCAGCAATTGTTCCCCAGGAGGAAAAGTACAGTCTTTCTCCACAGTGGAGACCAAAGCAGCTTACATCATTCTCCTCTCCTCCTTTTGATCTGCACAACAACCACTCAACTTCCACAGCAAGAACCTGGGTCTGGCAGACCCTGCTCTGAAGCGCTAACTGCTATGCCTAGGGTAGCCAACCTCCAGGTGGAGCCTGAAGATCACGGGGTATCACAACTGAACTCCAGACAACAGATCTCCCCCCCACACACCCTGGAGAAAAAAATTGTTTAGGAGGGTGGGCTCTATGGCATTTTATTCAGCTGAGGCCTCTCCCCTCCGCAAACTCTGGCTTTCATAGACTCCACCACAGAATATCCAGGAATTTCCCAACCTGGAGCTGGCAACCCTGGTCAGGACTGGCCCCAATGAGTTCCCTACAAAGGCCTGGAAAGCACCTCCTGCCTTTGTCTTTTTACTGACAGAACCAAGCATGGTTGCCTAGCAACAGTCACTGAGTTAGTCCCACAGGAGCCAAGCAGAAGTGTCTTCTTCAGGAGAGACAGCTGTTTGGCAGTTTGTTCTGTGAGAGAAGAGTCTCCAGGCTGGCAGTGGGCAGGGGAGAGGAGCGGACCCAGCACCCAGCCAATGGCATGCGAGTACTCTTGAGTGGCAGTTGAAGGGCCAATGGCTGATGAAGCGTACTGCACAGCCAATGGAAGAGCTGGAAATGGCCAATACGTAAGGGAATTATATATATAGGATGAATGGATGGGATGCCTCTCTTTGTCTTAATCTGGCACCTTCTCTCTGGCTCCTCCTCTCCCTGTGGCCTCTCCCCCCCCCCAGTGGACCTGCAAGGAACAGGATGCGTCTACAGCTCTTTCCTGTAGAAGCCATGCCATCCTACTTCCACATAGGGTTGCCAGGTCTGGGTTGGAAAATACCTGGAGACTTTGGGGGTGGATCTGGGAGAGGGAGAGGTTTGGGGAGGGGAGGGGCCTCAGCATGGTACAATGCCATAGAGTTCACCATTCAAAGCAGCCATTTTCTCCAGGGGAGCTGATCTGGAGATCAGTTGTAAAAGTGGGAGATCTCCAGGCCCCACCTGGAGGCTGGGAACCCTACTTCCACACACACGCTGCCAGAGTAGCTGGTCAGGTTTTGATAAGGATAGTATTCTTTAGATTAGGTGTCTGTCTTTCCTTCCGACTGCAACACGGATATGAACTGTGTCTACCTCAATAAATATACTTCTCTGGAGACCATTTACTGCATGCAATATCATGCTTCTGTGACTGCGCAACTTTGCTATATTAACTAATACATATCCCCAATACTTATTTAGGTACTTCTATCCTGCTTCTATTCTCCGTACCCAGAACAAAGTGTTTTAGAAACCCGCCCAGAAAGCTGTAATTCAGACTGTTAAAGTAACAGGATAACAGCACAGCTGCAGCTCCTGGCTCCCCTGGGCTGGCTCACTCAGAGCCACAGAGCCAGTTACCAAGAGTATCTGGCCACACCCAGGCACAATTCTTGCCACAGACGAAGAGAAGCCCGGCCAAGATCCCGTTCCGCTGGCACCATGATTCTCAAACACATATACACTGTGCTGTTATTATAGGGTTACCAGATTTTCTGTTTTTACAGGACATGTCCTCTTTTTTGGCATCCATCCTCTTTTGAGCCCTTTTAAAAAAACTGATGAAAATGTTCTCTTTTGGGTCTTAGACTCTGGGAGTAAGCCAGGCTGGAAGGAAAATGCTAAAATTTATGGAGCACAGTGAGGTAATAAGCGGGAAATGGCGGCTTTAGTTCCCCTCGGCTGTAATCTCCATTTACTTTTTTTAAAAAATCACACATGAAGCTGCCTTACACTGAATCAGAGTCGTGGGTCGATCAAAGTCAGCATTGTCTACTCAGACTAGCCGTGGCTCTCCAGGGTCTCAGGCAGAACTCTTTCACAGCACCTACTGCATGGTCCTTTGAACTGGAGATGCTGGGATTGAACTTGGGACCTTCTGCATGCAAAGCAAATGCTCTGCCACTGAGCCACAGCCCCTCAGCCACTGCTTTACATGTGAATGGGCCGTCATGTGACTAAGTACAAGCCAGTCTCCCTCATGAAGCACACTTTGTCCATGAATAGACATCATCATTCATACCTGATAGTTATCTACTTTTTGTAATATAATACAAGTGATAAGGAAGAAGGCCCAAGGTACTGAGAACCAGGGCTATTTTGGGGCAGGAACGCACAGGAACGGAGTTCTGGCTGGCTCCCGAGTTGGCCACGCCCACCAGGAACTCATTAGCATAATGGGCCACACCCAATAGCAGAAACTCATTAGGATTGGCTACATTAGGGGTGTGTGGCCTAACATGCAAAGGAGTTCCTGCTACAAAAAAAGCCCTGGGTTTTGACAACAAACAAGGTAGACAGAATAAGAAGGGAAAGGTGGGTGTGGCTGGATGAGCACACTTTTGGTAACATGGGGGTGCAGCCTAATATGCGAATGAGCTGTGCTGTCAGGGGTGTGGCCTAATATGCTAATGAGTTTTGCTGTTGGGTGTGGCCTATTATGCTAATGAGTTCCTGCTGGGCTTTTTCTACAAAAAGAGCCCTGCTGAGAACCATGAATGCTCCGAGAGCCCTTCTTCACGGAGGTGCCTGACTACAATGGAAATCCTATCCTCTACTGGTCCTTCAAGTGTTATCAATATGATTCTCACCAGATGCCCAAAGATAATCTTGCAAGAACTAAAACGAGCCCCTTTGAACTGCAGCAACGCTAAGTATGCCAGCCTTGAGGGGTTTTTTTTAATAGTTCTCCGAGAATTTCTGAGTTGAGAGCTTTTGGTTTTAGTTACAAAACTAATACCCGTATCGTAGTGCCATAAAATGAAAACCAAACTGCCCCAAAACTATTTCTGGGACTAGTCTGTATCACGCATATTGAATTATCTGTACGGTGATGCTATGTATGATTCATTTTTTTTTCAAGATATATATTTTCAAAAGGCTTCCATATTGCATTACAGAAAGGGGGGAAAGATCAGGAAGTATCATTTGTCAGCTCTTGGGTTAACAACGGGCTGAAGTTTGGAGAAAAATAGAGCTTTTAATATACACACATGCAGCAGATATGAGACGTCAGCCATTCACATTATAAAAATGTAAATTATGCTACCATTATCCCGAGGAGCTGATTCTGATGAATGGGGCACTTTGCTTTTCATTGGATAAATCCACAATGTGTATCACTCATAACTATCAATTTGGAAGGTTACACAAAGGGCAAAGCTAAATAAAACCTGAGATCACATCCAGATTTCAAACTTTGTATTCTATTACTCAGATCCAGTGACTTCTTACAAGCGTGGAATCTTTGATGAACAACCTGTGCTCCCTTTTAGGGGCCGCCTCATTCATTTAACCAAAGGACGCAGATCCTTTTGTGCCTGTAGATTGGCTTCCTCCGTGGAATCAAATTAAATAACACTAATAATTATTGTTGTTATGTGTTTCAGTGGAGAAATCAGTTCAGTATAACAAATCTTTTCTGTGTGGGAGCTCTGTGTATGCACACTGATGCACATCTGGATCTGTGGATTGGAGCGCCTGGCTATAACCATGCACTAGTTGCAAACATGTAAAAGTGGCTTTATGCTTTACATGGCAAATATATTTGCAGCAGTTGTACTGGTGTTTCAGCATTACACAAAGTTTAGACAACAGGCACGAGCCACTGTTTTTGGAGTAGTCTCCCTAACGCAAGGTAATCCCCCCCCCCCCATAAAATGCTCACTCAGAAAGCACATAGTTATTACTGCACTGGTTCTGAAAGGAATTTGCTCAATAATAGTGGCTTCCTTTTTAAATATGGCAACTGTGCCATAAGGGCTGCTTTTCTGGGGATTCATTCCACATCAGAGTTACACACAGGAAGTGTACAGTAATCTCTCCTTATATATAATTGAATAGTGGGTGCCAAAGTTCTAATTCTAAAATGCACTCCCTTAGTGTATGGCTGATGGCACTGCTCCTCAGCATATATCGCCACCAATCAGAAGGCAAAGCCCGGGTCCCGCCCACACCACAACTGCTGCGACAACCAGGTCTTTTGCATATGGAAGCTGATTGGACTTCAGTCCATTCCACACCTCAAACTCCCCCCCCCCGCAAGGCAGTTGGAATGTCAGTTGCATATGGAATCTGCTGTATTCTGGTGGTGTGCAGGTCCCAGATTCATGTTTTAAAAGCAGACTGACACTGTTTGCCCAAAGCCAGAGCACTCTCCCAGAGCCTCTTTCTAGATCCCGTTGTATTTATTTCCGCAACGGGCATTATTTCTAGTATAAAATATGTTTTCCAAGTTGATACAATGGGTATGCAGACTGATTGGGCAATTCCCCCTAAATACTAATATCTAGATTTTCAATCCACTCAGTCACAGCTGGGGAGAGTTCAAAGAGCTCTGTCACATCTCCCTGGAAAGCATGATGCTCACATTCCTGTGACAGATGGAAAATAGTTTGGTGGGATGCACCTTAGTTGCAATCGGGTCCTGGTATTTTGCCCCATCTAAACAAAAGGTCTGCACAACTGCCAAAACCTGTTTGTATTCTATTAGCCGTCTCCAAGACTTTACGTGGCAAGTAAAATCCTGAAGGCCTCTCATTGGTGTTTATCATGTTACGGATATTGGGTAGAACAGACTGTATCCATGTTCGCAATCGTTCATTCCCTAGAATGAAATTTCGTGATTTCAGGATTTGTGCAGACTTTATTGCTGGGCGTCGGGATCTCTGTACTGTAGTCATCATTCACAAGTGTATTTGTTCTGTCCACATGGGCAAATACAGCTGCAAACGATTGCTACAGAGCAGGGGTCCCTACTTGGGCTTGCCATGGTGCCCGCTGGCATCTTTCCTGGTGCCCAGGAAGTGTTTTTAGAAAGTGGGCAGGCCCAGGTGTTGCTTTTGCCCAGAAAGACTTCTTATTGGCCTTTGGAGATCTGATTGAAGAAGAAGAGATTAGAACAGCTCTGATGAGAACTATGGCTTGCCCAAGGTCATCCAGCAGCTGCAAGTGGAGAAGTGGGGAATCAAACCTGGTTCTCTCAGATAAGAGTCCACACAGTTAACCACTACACCAAACTGGCTCTGTGAAGAGTTTTAAAAACTCCATTTTGGGAGCAGCTGCCACCACAGCATAAGGATTTTCCTTGCATGACTGAAGGTAAGCTGCCACAGCCGTTTTGTGGCTGTGCCCATCACACTGTGTCAGAATTCCAAAACTGCCCACAGATTCAAATGGGTTGAGGACCCCTGCTATAGAGCAACACCAGCACAATATTCGGCAATGTGCAGATGCAGCCATTTGAGCAACTAACCAGTGCTGGACTGAAGCAAAGACGAGAAGAAGAGACTGGATTTAAACCCTACCGTTCACTACCCGAAAGAGTCTCAGAGCGGTTTACAATCTCCTTTCCCTTCCCCCCCCCACAACAGACACCCTGTGAGGTAGGTGGGGCTGAGAGAACAGCTCTGTGAGAACTTGTGACTGATCCAAGGTCACACCAGCCACCTGCATGTGGAGGAGTGGGGAATCAAACCTGGTTCTCCCAGATTAGAGTCTGCGCTCCTAAGCACTACACCAAGCAGTGGGTTGGATGTATGTATTCCTCTCAGGTAAGCATCATCCCTTCTCTAGAATAAGGAACCTCCTTCTAGGAGACGAGCTTCTTCTGTTGGAGGAAGGTTGCATGGATGGACAAAGGCACCATCCTTAGCTGACTGGAGTGGTAGGTTGCAACACAGTCTTTATCTTCTTTCTTGTATATAACTTATTTTATTTTTGCTACTTTACTGATGACAATAGCAGCACAGGGTGACCAAATCTTTCCCAGTACCTTGAACTAGAAGGTAAAACGATCTGTCTGTAGTGCTTTACAAATCTCTGACCACAATTTGAATTCTTCCAGTAAGAAACGCCAACCATGACAGAGGAACATAACTTCTGCCTGAAGTACCACTAATGCAGGAGGATTCTGGGAAGTGAGCTTTGTATACATTAACCCAGGATTAGCGGTAGATTCCAAAAAATTCTTCCCAGGAATTGCAGTAATTTCACAGACAATGAAAATGTATCTTTTTAAAAATGCAGAAGTACTCTCTGCGATTTCTTTCCTACCTGGGGAAAGGACCATGGGCCATAAATTGAATTTAAAAGAAAAACAAAACAGTGTTATTAGAAGCAAAAAGTGAATAAAGGGACAAACACTGCAATCCTTAGGGCACTTACTGTGCAGTCCTATGCAGGGATACTCCAGTCTAAGTCCATAGTAAGAGTCCAGAAGTACCTTAAAGACTAACAAAATATGTGGCAGGGTAGGAGCTTTTGTGAGTCAAGGCTCACTTCTTCTGATACAGCTAGAATGGGACTCACGAAAGCTCTTTTCTACTGCTACAGACAGACTAGCATGGCTACTCATCTTGATCTATATCTCCATTGAACTCAGTGGGTTTAGACTGGAGCAACTCTGCAAAGGCTTGAAGTGTTAGAAAAGTAATTTTGTTGATGCTGCAGTTAAATCTATCAGCATTCCACATGATCAGGTATCTGTCTGGCTGGAAGCAGTGCACAAAACAAATAAGAATATTAATGAAATGTCTCCCCTTCTTTCACCCCCTCCACCTATTTCACCCTTGGCACCTTTGATGTAAAACAAAAACAATCTGGTTTTCAAATGTTTCTTCCCCAAACATATTTATGCAAGCTGTTAAGAACGAAGGTCAGTGCATGTTCTAAACCGGCTTGTCACTTTACCAGAATCCTTGTCAGTCCAAGAGGCCCTAAGGTTAATTTCTGCATGTCAGAAGGAATCCTAATGCGCATGAGGTGCCTGGGTAGGTAGGAGGCAAATTCCTAACACCCTTTCAGGAAACTGTTCAGGATTACTTTTCCGATCATGCTGCGAAGAGCAGGGAGGGAGTACCGCCACAGTGATATTGCAGGCACCGTTCGATAGACAGCCACACTGCACTCACAAGAACAATTGTTGGGCTTGCAGGAAGAGTAGGGGGAGATTGCAGATGATGGTGACTGATGATGGTGGTGGTGATGACGATGATGATGATTTTAGTCCGTCTTTCTCATTGGGACTCAAGGTAGATTACAAGTCAGTCAGTAAGCAGGTTACAGAATATGACAACATCGGGCAACCAGTAAGTGGATTACAAGATACGATACTTGAATCTTACAGCAGATTCCTAGTAGAACAAAATAGTGCAGTTGGGCTGGGGTTCTGGAGCAGAGGGAAAAAAGAAAAAGAAAAATGTGAGCAAAATATCTGTTGAAGGGAATAAGGCTATCAGGTTGTGGGCAGAAGTACATGAGTCACTCAAAATGAGATTGTTGCCCCAAATGGCGTTCAGTTATCAAGCCCTCCCATTTCAGCAGCCAAAGGCACCAACCTTTTACAATGTGAGGATTCTTGGTTCCTCGTTTCCCCGCCACACCACCAGCAGCCAATGATGTGAGGCAAGGGTGGGGAAATAAGCCATGTGATAGTGTCCTCAGAGGCATGGTGTATTCTAGGGGAGAACTTTAAAAAAGGAAGCCGCCTCTTGTCAAGTGCATGAACAGATTATTCTGCCCTGAACGCTAGGGGAAAAACGATTGCCTTACATAAGAACATAACATAAGAGACGCCATTGTTGGATCAGGCCAAAGGCCCATCCAGTCCAAAACTCTGTCACACGGTGGCCAAAAATACCAGGTGCCATCAGGAGGTCCACCAGTGGGGCCAGGACACTAGGACCCCTCCCACTCTTGACCCCCCCAAGCACCAAGAAGACAGAGCATCACTTACAACATCTGTACTTTCTTAGAATGTGGAATAGATTATCTGACCTTAGTTTTACCTCTGCCCTTAACACTTGTTGTGAGACTTTCTCTTGAACACTGACTAAAATTAATCTTCAGTATTGTTAATAAAATGACTACCATGTTTCCCCTCTGCCCTCAGTCTTTTAAGGAAGCTGTTTCTTCAGTATTTGAGAGGCATTCGATCAACTCCTTTTAAAAATATTTTCAGCGAGAGACTGCCATTTCTCCCACTCCAAAGGCCAAAGAAGAAACTTGATACCAGCCCCTCCATTATCTAAGAGTTTTTAAAGTGCACAGGGATCCCATTCGGCTTGAGATGATGGTGCAAGGAGAGGAGTGGCTTCTGCTCCCCCCCCCCCAACACATTTTCCCAAGCCGAAACATCCCTCCAAAGGGTAGCAAAGGATTTCTTCCCTGGCCATTTCAGCTTAAGAAAACAGCATAGGGGGGAAGCAGGAGCCCTTCCTCCCCTACACCGTCACAAGGCAAATTGGGGCCCTGTGCACTTTAAAAATTCCATACCCTGCACTGTTGTGTGACTGTGGGGAAAGTGAGCTGGGACTGTGGAATGTGGACCTGATTTGCCAAAATTCATAATGGGTGCGTTCAGATGGGGGCTTTACATCAGTATAGGTGCCGGTTGCAATCGTTGTACTCACCGGCGTTTAGATGGGGAACATCTACCTCCTGTCCCTAACACTCTGCCACTAGGTCCCAAGTGGTGGTATCCTGAGTGCAATGGTTGTAAACGCTGTACCTCGCTGTCTGATCGCTCTCCACCGTTGCACAGCTACTTCTGTCGGAAGCCTGAGGCTTCCGTTTTCCCCCCGCCATTTTTTTTAAAAACTGAGCGATATGCACTTGGGCGAAGCTTCGCCCTGAGTGTTTGTTAAAAAAAAAAAAAAAAAGCCCTTAGTTTAACTTCCCGGAGGAGTGGAGGCCGGGACTTAAGGGAGGGAAGTTTAAATGTAATGGGGGGGGGGGGGTTGAGCATGCGCAAAGATCGCCATTCTGTGAATGGCTGCCTATGTGCATGCTCAAACTGTGTTTTTTTAAAAAACCCCCAACAACGCCGACGCCCGCAGCGTGTGACCGAGCATACAATGATGGGATCCGCAAAATGGAGGTAAGTGTGATCGCGTTTGTGCCGGCAGAAAGGCCCCGTCTGAACGCACCCAATGTGTAATTTGCCCCTCAGTCAATGAGGTAAACAAGTGGGGGCCTTGCCCTTATTGTATTGCTGATTGTATGTCCCCATTTTTAAAATTCATCTTAAATAGAAATCTTGAGGAGTGTTTTCAGGCTACCCCATGTTAAAAGCAACATCATTCCACGATGTCGGTGGGTGAGCCCCACCCCGAAAGAGCCCAGCCATGCCTGATGTTCCCGGCTAAAAGACGTCACCCGGAGGTGACATCATCATACCGGGCACATCGTGGGGGGATGCTCTAGCATTTGCCTAAAAACTCTATGGTGACCATACAGTTTTTTTGGCCAAATACTAGAGCATCCCCTCGCGATGCGCCTAGCACGATGATGTCATTTCCAGGTGATGTCATCGCAGCACGTGCAGAAAGTGTGCATGCAAGAAGATCCAGGAGAGCAGCCTGGAGCCCCACGCTGGCAAAAGGTAGGGACCTGGCAACCCAATGCTCGGATTGTATGATCCGGTCTTTCAGCCCTGTGTTCATTCGGACAGGTATCTTGTTTCCTCAGTGCCAAAAGATCAGCCTCTGTAATCATCACCGAAACTCACCATGTGTTACTGTCAGAGTTCTGCTACTGAATGGAAGAAAGCCAATATAAAAAAGGTCATCCTTGTGTGTGTATGTGTGTAAATTATAGCCAAGTTGCAACCAAATTATGGTAACCCCCTAAAGTTTTACAAGGCAAATGATTAAGCAGAAGTGGTTTGTCATTTCTGTCCTCTGCAGAGCCTTTCTTGGTGGTCTCCCATCCAAGTACCAACTCTGCTTAGCTTCTGATACCTGATGAGATTGGGCTATACTATACCATTCCACATCCCATCCTCTAATCTGGGGTTGTATAAATTCTTTTTAGACTGTGTACATTCTTTTAAATATTCCTGCATCAGTGACTTATCTGGGGAACCACTCTCAGATCACACAAGCCAGTGGTGCCTTTTGGTTGCCGCATTTTCACCAATGGGAGAGATTCTTTCAGATGCTACACAGCAGCATTGTAAGTAAACATCTTTAGGATTCAAATGGAGTACTCCTAAGCAGCCCTACTCAGAAGCAAGTCCCATTTTAGTCAGTGGGTCTTACTCCCAGGAAAGTTTTTAGGATTGCTGCCAAAGTGTTTGTGTATAGTGGAACCTTACCTCTAGAATCCCTTACTAGAAAGTCATCTCATTGAATGCAGGGCGTGTGTGGGTGACAAGTGTGGAATTCTGCAGGGGGGAGTCTCATGCCCCTCCTTTGCCAATGGAAGTCCCATGACACTGGTGTAAGGGCCATTATTTATTTACTGCATTTATACCCTGCTTTTCTCCCCGGAGGAAGCCAAAGTGACTTACAGTATTCTCCCTTTTTCCATTTTATCATCACATCTTCACCCAAAGAGTGATTAACACATGGAATTCACTGCTACAGGAGGTAGTGGCGGCTACAAGCATGGATGGCTTCAAGAGGGAACCGGATAAACATATGGAGCAGAGGTCCATCAGTGGTTATTAGCCACAAGGTATAGATAGGAACTCTAGGTCTGGGGCAAGGGATGCTCTGTATTCTTGGTGTTTGGGGGGAGGGGAACAGTTGGAGGGCTCCTAGTGTCCTGGCCCCACTGCTGGACCTCCTGATGGCACCTTATATGTTTGGCCACTGTGTGACAGAGTGTTGGACTGGATGGGCTATTGGCCTGATCCAACACTGGCTTCTCTTATGTTCTTATAAGTAGGTGTGTGAATGGCCCAAAGTCACCCAGTAAGCTTGCATGGCAGAGTGCAGATTTGAATGTAGTTCTCTCCCAGGCCCTTCGTCTGACAATCTACCTGCTACACCACGCTGGCTGCCATGCTGGTGGAATGGCACCGCTGGCCACTGTCCCATAACCATGAAGATGACGATGATTTGGAATCTCTTCCTTGGAAGCGAGCCCCATTAAATTCAATGGGATATGTTTAGAACTGGGCAACAGAAGATTTTTTAAAAAACAACAACAACAACAACACCCCTGTCTCTCAAGAAGAGAAATCTTTCCCTGGTCTCTGATAGGTCAATGGGTGTAGCTGCGGTAGTGCTTTCCAAATAAGCAGAGGCTTTTAAAGCAAATCCTCAGCACAGTGTTATACAATAACCTCTGGGTCTGCACTTGGCTGGTTATTTAAAATCTCCATATGAAACAGACTCTTTGAGGCTCTACTGGGAACTCTTCCCATGACTTCCCAAGAGTTTTCTTTTTCTGCAGGGGCAGATTTGGGCATTAAAACAAGCCTTGATGGAAGCTGAGCTGAATGGGTCAAGCAGTGATGCTAGCACTACCAGGGCCACTTGGCAATGCTTGATTCAGGTCACCAGTGGCCTCCTAGGGCAGCAGCCTACTGAGAACTTTTCCAGTAAGCTAAAGAGTCAGTTTGCCCCTGTTTGTCTGCCTCTCTAGCTGAGATGCGCAAAAAGCAGTGGAACAAGTTTGCTATGGACTCCCCTTTTGGCACAATCTCAGTTCTCCTTTTCCGGTAGTGTAGCCTTTGTTATACGACCTGGTTCCACCAAAAACAAAAATACCCCCAAAGTGGCTCTCAAGTGACATCTTTTTGGCCACCATATTAAGGAAGCCTTACCTTACACATCTGTTGTTTTACTAGTGTAAATATGTCTGTCATAATATATTCAGGTAAGCATATTTTGAAAAGCAAAAAAGAGGGCATATTTCCCGACTGACTACTTCAAACAAGTGATCACTATGACAATTGTTGTTGTTGTTCAGTCGCACAGTCGAGTCCGACTCTTCGCGACCCCATGGACCAGTTAATTTTGAACACCCCTACTATTTAAGCTGTGCTAATTGCAACTAACTAGGAATATTCCTAACTTTCCAACCCCAAAGGAGGACATTTTCATCAGTTTTTTAAAAAAAGATCCTACAAGAGGACGGACACACAAAAGAGAGGACATGGCCTCTAAAAAAAAAAGGACATCTGTGATAACCCTATAATATATGCTCGGATTCAGGGCTTTTCTTTTGGAAAAAGAGGTGCCGGAACTCTCAAAAGGGAAATGAAGTTTTCAGTTTTGTATTCTGAAAACTCATGAACTTTTAAACATTTAAAAAATAATTTTGGTGAAGAGGTTCTGGAACTCCATTCCAGTGCGTTCTCGCAGGAAAAAACCCCTACTCAGATTGGTAGGTGAATGGGAAATGCTTTAGTTTAAAAGCTTAGCTCATCTATAAGCTTTCAGTAGCAGTTTTCTTGCTCGCTACCAGTAGAGGGAGCTCTAAGAATTCAGCTGTATGAATCCTCCTATCCTGACACTTTCACCTTTTTTTCTTCTTAGAAAAAGGAAACAGCCCACGGTTAGGAAGCATAAGGCACGTTCCATTCTGTTTGACACTCAGACATAACTTATATCATGGATTAAACAGAAATTTGAAATATGGTTCTTAAATGCAGCTCTTTGGAAAAAAGAAGAAGAAAGAAAACATTTCTGTATTCAGTTCAAATTATTATTCCATCATGTATTTGCAGCATGTTCTGACACGCATTCCTTGCACAAACAGCAAACTGGGTAAACTGAGAGCATGTGCAAACGATGTTTATAATGCTGCCATTAGACAATTAGACAGAGCCAGTTCGTTGTAGTGGCTAGGAGCGCAGACTCTAATCTGGAAGAACTGGGTTTGATTCCACACTCCTCCACATGCAGCTGCTGGTGTGACCTTGGGTCAGTCATAAGTTCTTTCAGCGAAGTTCCCTCATGAGCAGTTCTCGCTCTCTCAGCCCCACCAACCTCATAGTGTGTCTGTTGTGGGGAGGGGAAGGGAAAGGGATTGTAAACCACTCTGAGACTCCTTCAGGTAGTGAAAGGCGGAGTATAAATCCAATCTCCTCCTCCTCCTCCTCCACCACCACCACTACTACTTCAATAGCACATGCCAATAGGGCATGGGAGTGCCTTGCACTATCACATTTATAGGATACACAGCCAATCACAGCCAGCACCATCCATGAGACTATGCCACTTAAAAAAAATCATGCTCAAACAGGTTTGGCCCTGCACAACAGGCAAATCAGTCACAGGCAGATAGATTTCTTAAATTAAACAGGAAACCAAGTAGCAATGGTGAGTTAATTTATAGATCCCCTTTCAGCTAAAAAGTCCCCCAAACCATTGACAAGGTGATGTGCATTGGGACACCCCCCCCCAACTTCAAGTGGAGGCTAATGGGGTATCAACCTGCCGAGAATGAAAAGATCTCAGGGTCCCAGCAGATAGCTCAATGGAAGTGTCAACCCACTGTGCTGCAGCGGTGAAAAAGGCCATGTTAGGGATTATTAGGAAAGGGATTGAGAATAAAACAGCTGATATTGTAATGCCCCTGTATAGACGTATGGTGTGGCCTCATTTGGAACACTGTTTACAGTTCTGGTCACCGTATTTTTTAAAAAAAGACAGAGCTGGAGAAAGTACAGAGGAGGGCAACCAAGATGATTTAGGGTGTTGGAACTCCTTCCCTATGAGGAAAGGCTGAAGAGTCTGGGACTTTTCAGTTTAGAGAAGAGACGACTAAGAGGGGACACGGTAGAGGTTTATAACATTATGCATGGGGTGGAGAGAGTTGACAAAGAGAACTTCTGTCAAAATACTAGAACTCGAGAGCATCCAATGAAGCTGATGAGCAGTAGGCTCAGGATGGACAAAAGGAAATACTTCTTTACACAATGTGGAATTTGTTGCCAGAGGATGTTGTGATGGCCACAGGAATAAACAGCTTTCAAAGGGGATTAGAGAGATTCGTGGGGGATAAAAGTCTGTCAATGGCTACCAGCCGTGGTGACTGAGGGGAACCTCCACATTCAGAGGCACAAAGCCTCTGTATCCCAGAGCCAGGAGGCCACATCAGGGGATGGCCTCGGCCTCTCTGCCCTGTTGTTGGCCCTCCAGAAGAACTGGTTGGCCACTATGTGAGACAGGAAGCTGGGCTAGATGGTACATTGGTGCAATCCAGCAGGGCTCTTCTTATGTTCGTATGACAACACAATAAAATACCATTAAAATAATAAAAAGCCAGTACAACACAATAAAATACAGCAAAATGAACAAAATACAATATTCTAACAGTGCTGTTCTCCCTGCTATTTTTTTATAGAAGTAAAGCTACTAAAGGCTCCCCCTCTCATGGCCTTCCTCAAACTATGCAAAACTGGGGCGACAGTGGGAGGCCTTCTGGTGTCCTGGCCCCACTGCTGGACCTCCTGATGGCACCTGGTATTTTTGGCCACTGTGTGACAGAGTGTTGGACTGGATGGGCTATTGGCCTGACCCAGCATTGGCTTCTCTTATGTTCTTATGAATTATTCATAAGGGGTTTTCTACGCAGGCAACAGACTTGCACTATACTGAACTACTCACAAAGTTACTTAGAAAAATTATTAGCAGCTGTGGTCCGCAAACGGCGACAGGAAGGAGTGGCGGTGTCGGCGACGGTGGAGAAACCCGGCAATCCAGCGGAGGATGGCGGCAAATCATCAAGTAGGCGAGCAGGGATTGGTCCGAAGGTGTGGCGATGTGATGGCGTAGGCTCAGCTGGAGCCAACCAGGACAGAGGCTGGTGCAATGAGCGTCACATAGCCGCAGACAACGGAACCACCCCTGCAGGAGCCGCTACAGAGCCAAGCCAAAGCCACCATGCAGAAGCAGAGGAGAGAAGAGCCGCTGAAGAACAGCTAGCCGGTAGGGTGCCTGGTAGGCATTCCCCTCCCCAATACTGTGTGTGGCCCTAGTTAGAAGTGTAAATTGTACAATGCAAACCGCTCAGAGCCCTTCGGGGGTGAGCGGTCTAGAAATCGAAAGTTAAATAAAAAATAAAAATAAAAATGTATACCTTGTTGAAACGTGGATCCTACTATGTAACTTCTGAATCATTTAATGTGTCATGATAATACCCATGCTTTGCTTCAGCTCTGTTTTTAGACTTCTGGTTGGTTCTACAGCCCTAATCCTATGCCACTGTGCATTGAATGTCCCATCCTGTCAATTGCATTGACTCCCTCTCTGTAATCTGCCTTGAGTCCCAAGTGAGAAAGACGGACTATAAATAACATAAGGATATAAATAGACTCTAGAAAAGGCAAGTGGTGAGAGTGAGACCTGTCCAGAAGATTTTGGGCAAGCAGCCCTTCTCAACTCCTGTGGGAGGTAACTTGGGGGTAACAGCTGAGAAAGCCCTCCCCTGGGCTTCCCACCAGCCAAACCTCTACTTTGGCTGGCTCCCCCCATCCCTCTCTGTCTGCCTATTCCTACAGCCTGCATCCAAACCCTGCCCCCTGCCTTCAGAGCTGTGGCACTCACTAAGCAGGCCACCTCCTCCTACGCAACCACACATCCCTTGGCTATTTGTTGCTGATCTGCGATGCAGGAGGAAGCAGGCACTCTATGCCAGGGTTGACATCTGCCCAGAGAAAAACGTCCGGTCCCTTTAATAGAGGCTTAAGGGGGCATTATTTACCAGGAGATGTTATTCATCTCGGTACCATGAAATGTTTCAGCTGCCCCAGGTAGGATTGCCAGCTCTGGGTCAGGAAATACTTGGAGATTTTGGGGCTGGAGCCTGAGAACAACAGGGTTTGGGGAGGGGAGAGATTTCAATGGGGTATAATGCCACAGAGTCCACCTTCTCAAGTGGCTGTTTTTCTCCAGGTGAACTGAAGAAGAAGAAGAAGAGGAGGAGGAGATTGGATTTATGCCCCGCCCTTCACTCGGAGTCTCAGAATGGCTTACAAACTCCTTTCCCTCCCCCTCCCCACAACAGACATCCTGTGAGGTAGGTGGGGCTGAGAGAGCTCTTTCAAGAACTACTTTTTCAAGGTCAGCTCTTGTCAGAACTATGGCTTACCCAAGATCATCCAGCAGCTGCGAGTGGAAGAGTGGGGAATCAAACCCAGTTCTCCCAGATTAGAGTCTGTGCACTTAACCACCACACCAAACTCTGTCACCTGGAGATCACGTGTAACCCCAGGAGATCTCCAGATACCACCTGGAGGTTGGCAACCCGAGCCCAAGGACTGGCCCAAGGATTTATTTATTTTTAGTGCCCTGGGCAGTCCATGACTATTGCTCCCTCGCTATGACCTGGGTGTGTGGAGCCAGGCCCAGAAGAGGCCTCCATAACCACAACTGATAGGTGGCACAAAGCCAACAGCCACCCGGTTTTCCTTCCCTAGGGGGCCGGGGGTGGGGGAAGGCTGGCTGGGCATGCACACCCTGGCCTCCAGTACCATTGTTGATCATGTGGCACATCAGGTGGCAGTACCAGGGCCAGTGGTCCTGCCCAGTGTTGCCATGCTGTGGCCAATAGAACCCTGGCTGGGACCCAACCTGAGCCTCTTTGCTGCCTCCCAGCTCTGGTGCCCTAGGTGATATCCGACTCTTCTTCTTCATTGAGATTTTGTAGTTTCTTTGGATGGTCCAGCTCTGAGCTGCTCATTCCCACACCCCAAGTCTCTATTAAAGGAACAGCATTTTTTTCCACAGGCCTGTTGCCAATCCTACCCTACTCCCCTGCTCACTAGGAGAAGCAGTGTAATGAAACCTCTCCTGTATAGAACTTTAAAAATATGGACAGCCAGATTCATACTGAGAGCCAGTTTGGTGTAGCAGTTAATAGCGGCAGAGTCTAATCCGGAGAACTGGGTTTGATTCCCCACTCCTTCACATGCAGCCAGCCGGGTGACCTTGGGTCAGTCACAGTTCTCTCAGAGCTGTTCTCTCAAGAGCAGTTCTCTCAGAGCTCTCTCAGCCCCACCTACCTCACAGGGTGTCTGTTGTGGGGAGAGGAAGGGAAGGAGATTGTAAGCCACTCTGAGACTGCAAGTGAAGGGCAGGGTATATATCCAACTCTTCATCTTCTTCATTGAGATTTTGTAGCTTTTTTGGGATGGTCCAGTTCTAAGCTGTTCATTCCCAGACATTAAGTCTCTATGAAACGGACAGCAATTTTTTCTACAGGCCAGTTGGCAATCCTACCCTATTCCCCTGCTCACTAGGAGAAGCAGTGTAATGAAATCCACACAGTGAAATCCATATGGAAAGTGTATTGACAGTGGATTATTTAGTGTGTGTGAGCACAGCCCTATCCTGCATAGAATTTTAAAAATGTGGACATCCAGATTCATACTTCCATTGAGATTTTGTAGCTTTTTCTGGCAGCTGCTCCTACACCTCTGAACTTGAGAAAACAAGTACCAAGGAGCTTAAGGAAGGCAGTCAAACAGAAGCCAGAGTGATTTGGTTAGAAATATTATTTTGAGTGCTACCCCTAGTTTATGAATTTGCTTAGGAAAATATATCATTGAATGAATTATTCTTTTTTTAAAAAAGAATTTTATTTGTTTATGCACAAAGGAAGGGAAAGGGGGAAGAAGGGAAAAAAGGAAAGATACCGTAGTATATATATAAAAAGAACCAATTTAACATTCTGCACGCAAATCTTCTCCTTAGAACTTCATAGGTACTTCATCTATCATTCTTATTATTCTTCATTTAATCTTATTTTCTCAGTACTTAACCACATAAAATGGCCTCCAAGGTCCCATAAATTCTTCTTCCATTTTTCCTTTTAATATATTTGTCAATTTGTCCATTTCAGCACATTCCATAATCTTCAATATCAACTCATACAACGCTGAGATCCTCAATGTTCTCCATGTTATTGCGAATGAAATTCTGGCTGCTGTTATAACATGTAAAATAAAGTATCTATGGTTCTTATAAAGTAAGTTGTGAATTGACTTATGTAAGTGCCATCAAGTCACAGCCAATTTATGGCAACCCCAGCAAGGGGCTTTCAAGGCAAGTGAGAAGAAGAGAGGTGGTTTGCCATGGCCTTCCTCTGCAGAGTCTTCCTTGGTTGTCCCCCTTCCAAGTATCAACCCTGCTTAGCTTCGGAGATCTGACGAAACTGGCCTATACCATGCCACCTTCCCTCCCTATTGTGAATTTAGTACAGATAAATTTAAAAGATGCTGAAAGAGATAACAGGCTCAAATTGAGACTTCCCCAAATGGTCTGAGATCCCGAAAATGGATTTGGCTACTTTCCCACCAGTCTGCTGCAATCCCACCCCAATCTGCTGCTGAGGATTGTGGGACCTTCCAAAACAATGACTGCCTGAACCACCACCTGCTGGCTCTTTGGTCCGTGAAGCTTGATCTACTCACCATTTTGGACAATGCTCCTCTCACGAACTTGCTCCATTCATGCAAATTTGGCCGTGCTCATATGGTACTCCTGAGCTACACTTCCCGCGTAAAGTGTGACCACTCTCTCCACCCTGCAAACAGAGTTTTGCATTTGGTAATTATTTTTTTGGGGGGATACATTTTAAAGCATCTGTGAACAAAGACATAATTTTTACCATCAATCTTACCCACAATGCTGTTAAATTGAAGGACTGAGATCGAGCTTAAAAACTGCAGGCAGATGATTAGCCCGAAGCAATTACAATACTGGTACAGTTTCTTAAACTGGCTGAAATCCAAATCCCGGCACTTAATTGGACTGTGGGTATCAGTCTATGTATCGGCTTCCAAACCATGGAGCTTTTTGTGTGCTTGGGGAATGACTTCATGATCTCCTTCCTGTTTCTTAAACACAGTTCTTAAATGCTTGCATTAATTATGCCACTGCTCTCTCGCTCTCTTTTTTTTTAATTCCAGGATTCAGAACTCAGCAGCTGTTAATTTGTGTTTTCTTCACCTCATAATGGCGGAAAATGTGTTTGAAACATTTCAGAGTGCAACCACTGAGGTGTTAAATATAGCATAGGTGTCCCATTCTCCAATCTCCCCTCAGGCTAAGAGTTCCCCATTTAGGTCACATTTACTTAAGTAACCAGCCATTTGATCTTTCCCTGGAGAGAGGGCTGTATTGTTTCTTTTCATCTTCTCCACATGCTGTTCCCAAATGGCTCCTTGAATGTTTTATGGTTAATATTTGTGTTTATGGGTAAAAGGCTGTAGAATCTATAGCAAGGAAAATAAAAGCAAAGTTTATAAACTTCAATTATGGATAGCGAGTGACTAATAGACCCTGGATATGCCTTTTTTAATTATGTCCACATATCAGAGTTTACTGTCATTAAAACCCGTATCAAGGGCTGCAGAAGGTTCCTGTGACAGAGATGGAGGTTTGTGGAATTGTTTTAACTGAAACACGATTTATTAGGCATAAAGGTCTTGATGTTGTTGTTGATGCAAGAATGTTGTTGCCTATTTGCATACAAACCTACCCAACTGCTACTGCCATCATCTGAGCAACTCCCTGCTCGCAGAGATGGGTGGCAACCCATCTCAGTTGTGGCACCAAAATTATCGTACTGCCTCATTTTGTCTGGTGTTGCCTCAATGATCCCGTCTTCCTGCCTTATTGGTTCTTAATTGGTTTTATGATGTATTTTTATTATGCTTGTTTTAGTTATTTAGCCACCTTAGTGACCCTGAATGGGCAGAAAAGCAGGACAAAACATGTTGCAAACAAATAGATCTTCTTTGGATGTGCAATGTGTTGTTCTCTCTAGGCTTTTCAATGGCTTGGTACCTGAAGGTACTTTCTTAACGGCTGAGAGTGAGTCCAGCATTCTAACATGACTACTCCTCTGGTATTGCTACTAAGTACTGAGACTGATGTATGGATTGTGATTTCAGCTCATATTTTATTAGTACATTGGATAACTTGAGATTTATTTATTTTATTTATTATTTTGATGACTAGCGCGGCCCATGGCCTGCTTATATTCCCGTTCAAAACATACCCAACACCCACACCCACACCCGTGATTGGATTATTTTCACACAACTCCTCCTATTGGTTCCCTGTTAGGATCCGAGCTGACCGACAGGTGAGGTCTAGGATCCGTAGCTGCTATTGTCCTTGTGGTGCGAAGCTCGGCACGTTCCTGAGGCCACGTGCGAGTCTGACCACGTGCGTGTAGTCTTATCATGGTACACAACAGCTACCTAGCTGTTGGGATCTGTGTTACCACAACTACTTGCAGGAGGGCAAACTAAAGTGAAGCGTTTTCTATTATGCATTTGTCTAAAAGAGAGATAATGGCTTTGGGGGTAGTTGGCTTTGATTATGGCTGTGCATGGAAATAAGATGATTGCTTCAGTCTGTGGTGCACCATAAACCTTTCTACTGCATGGTTCAATTGATTTCAAAGTGTTGGCTATGACCTTTAAAACCCTTCACGGTCTAGTGGTGGCGGAAAGTGCCCTCAACTTGCAGTTGACTTATGGCAACCTTGTAGGGTTTTCAAGGCAACAGATGTACAGAGGTAGTTTGCCATTGCCTGCCTCTGTGTAGCAACCCTGGACTTCCTTGGTGGTCTCCCATCCAAACACTGACCAGGGCTGACCCTGCTTAGTTTCTGAGATCTGATGAGATCAGGCTAGCCTAGGATCCATGCATATAAAAGATCATCTCTTTCCACGTGTTCCTATGTGCCAACTACGGTTCTCAGGCTGCAGCCTATTGGTTTTTCTCCTACTTAAGTTACCTTTCTGGCATTTATCAGAGCCTGTGGCTCCTACTTTGTGGAACAGGCTCCCTTAGGAGATGAGGCAGATAAGGGTTGCCAGGGTTGGAAAATACCTGGAGACTTTGGGGGTGGATCTGGGAGAGGGAGGGGTTTGGGGAGCAGAGGGGCCTCAGCATGGCACAGTGCCAGAGTCCACCCTTCAAAGCAGCCATTTTCTAGAGGGGAACTGGAGATTACTTGTAAAAGCGGGAGATCTCCAGGTCCCACCTGGAGGCTGGCAGCCCTAGGCAGATGCCATCGCTAGATATTTTTGAGAGGCACTGCCAGGCTATTCTGTTTGTCAAGGCTTTTAATGCGATACAGATTATAGGTATTCGGGAGGGTGTTACTTGGGGTTTTATTTTATTCTGTATGTTTTTAATTTGTGGTTTGTAAGCCATCTTGAGTCAGGCGGAAAGGGGGGAATAATGTTAAATAAATAAATGTGGCTCAAAAACACTGTAGTATCATGAACAACAGGTCACGTCAGCTTTGCTTCAACTTAAAATGGTTTTTATTTAGCTCTCTGGCCCATTCTCCTTCTGGTTGGTCCTTCTTCCAGTCAGCTTCTTGCTCAGCTTGCTCAGCCACTGACTGCCATACAGGAGCCCTGCAGGGCCAAAACTGAAAAACATGCAAAGCAGAAACTTGCCCCTCGAGGCAGGTTGTATACATTACAACAAACATGGAATGTGCAGTCCCTTCAGAAAAGGTGCAACTATCCTTGCTTACTGGCTTAACTACTATTAAAGAGAGATGGCTTTCATGTTTGTGACAAAGTTTGGTTGCAGTGCATGGTATCAAGCTTTTGAGACAGAAATACGAAAGTAACACCCACACCCCCTTGGTTTCCAGTTTGATTCGGGGAATGAATTGACTTCAGTCTCATGTTTGTGACAAAGTTTGGTTGCAGTGCGTGGTATCAAGCTTTTGAGACAGAAATACTAAAGTTACACCCACCCACCCCTAGTTTCCAGTTTGATTCGGGGAATGAATTGCCTTCAGTCCGATCTGTACACTGGAACGAATGGAGGTGTTTTGAGTGTCGCCAAAATATTTGTGACAAGCACTCTCATAATTAGACTGCCCCTCAGGCTTTTCAGAGAGCTGAATACACATCGTCCTGTGCTTGTGAAAGATCAGAATAATTATGTAATGTAGGAAACTGTTCTGTGGCCTTGGCCAATTACAAGTAAAATCTCATTGAAGGCAATTCACTCCAATGACAATAACAAATTGTAGCATAACCTTTAGCATGTACCTTATACTAAGTCAGACCATTGGTGCATCTAGCTGAGCACTGTCTACTTCTGACTAGCAACAGAAGGAAAGCGCTTTGCCAACACCTGTGACCTGAGACCTCTTTAATGGGAGATTCAAAGACTGATTCTCCATGCAAAGCATGCGCTCTGCCACCGAGCCACAGCCCCTTCAATGAGGTCTGTTTACCTGGAATTATTCCAAGCATTCATTTACAGCCTCTATGTTGGATGTAGCATAGGCATTGAAGGAGAGTCATACAGATAATTTACAATATGATCTAGTCACACTGCACCCACCCATCCCGTGCCTGCAGGCCAGGGGTCGTTTCGTAGAAAAAGAGCTAGGGGAATTCATTAGCATAACTCATTAGCATATGCCACACCCCCTGACATCACCGGAAGTGTGTCATAAAGCCACATACCCCGCCCCCAACGGTCCCGGCCGCTGCCGCCCTTGCAGCTCCACTGCCGAGCCCCATGAGGGGCCCGGCGGTGGACCTGCAAGGCCGGCGGGAGTGCAAGGAAGCCCCGCGAAGGCCCTCCCTG